>NW_026731937.1:325000-495613 GCF_028476545.2 Physella acuta | reverse complement strand
CCCCTACGTCTATGTGCCAATCTACATCAAACTATTTTATGGAGGTTCAGAGATTTCGTCAAGGTATTGGTAAAATTTACATTCTTCCCTTATAAACTCGTTCTCTGCCAAATTTCTTATCTCTCGGTTAGTAACAAAAAGGTCAACTAGGGCATGGGGGGTGAAGAGGTGGTATAGAGACCCGCTGAGCCAAAATAGTTTAAAAATACACACATTAGTGATCGCATTGATGAGTTGCTATTTTCGAAATTTAAGTCCCGCTGAGCCCAAATAGTTTAAAAATACATACATCAGCGCTTAAAAATTCACAGGAAAAAAAAAATTAAAAAAAAAGTTTTTTGGTAGGAAATAATGCCACAGAAAATAGGCAACGTCAACGTTTGTTAAATACACGGTGGAAAATTATTATACAATAAATTGGGGCTAATCATTTTGTTTGCATGTGTTTTACTGTAGGCCTTTCCTTGGTTGGCTTCTCTTCTGTCCCCCACCCCCCTCTTACCTGTCTAAATATTTTTTTCTAATACCATGTTCCCATCCCCTGTTTTTTATAGCCTCACCCTGCCCCCACTAGCCCGTGAAAAAAGCCGACACATAATTTAGGCCGTAATGTCAGTATTTTGATTATTGATTATCGATGACGTCATTTCTTTGAGGGGGGAGGGGAGGTCGGCATAGACGATCTACCGGGGGTGAGGCTTCGCCCCTACCCGATGAGATGCATAAAAGAAACTCTTCACGGTAAACACTTTAAAAATTAGACACATTAATTAGACCGTAATGTCTGTGTTTTTATTATAGAGTATTGATGACGTCATTTCTTTTGAGGTGGGGGGGGGGGGGGGGGGGCTGGTTAAACGTTCTTAGGACCAAAACAGAAAGCCGACAAGGTTCAAAGGCTCCTTGACACAAAATGTCAACAACACAAATTATGATCGGACAATGCATACTGAGGAGAGGCCGACCAGGGAATAGCCTACGGCAAAACGATTGTAGGAAAAAAAGTCACAGGAAAAAAAAACACAGGAAAAAAAAAACACAGAAAAAAAGTCACAGGAAAAAAAGTCACAGGAAAAAAAGTCACAGGAAAAAAAGTCACAAATATATATTTGCATGGGATTTGTTAATACTTTTATGTATTAAATATTCAGAGAGTGCAAATTAACTTAGGATTAATTAAATGTAATGTGTGTAGGCTGTATACGCATAGTAATTTTTATAATTCATCTAAAAATATTTAGTATGAAGATTATAATTAGATTGTAATTATGTTAAACCTAAGATTAGTAGCGTTTAATAGAATGCTCGAAAGTCCACGGTTTTAATCCTGTTTTTTTTTAAATACCAACATTAAATTACCGTGAAATGGTAAGTTCATCTGACTTGCTGCCCTCAACTCATGGCAACAATAGTTATGTTTAGATGTTTAGTTCAACCACCTTTACTGCCCACATTTATCACGCTCATTACATAACAAAACTTAGGATCAAAACAGAAAGCCGACAAGGTTGAAAGGCTGTCATTGACGCATGACGACAACAACACAAAATATGTTCGGACAATGCCTACTGAGGAGAGGCCGACCAGAGAATAGCCTACGGCAAAATTTGCCTAAATTTCTTTTATAATTAAATTTTCTACCGCGTTTTTAACTAAATACGTAACAAATGTTGAGATTGTTGTGTAAATTATATTAGAATATTTTTTACTTACAATTGTTATAAACCATAATGCTTTTAACGTCTATAAATAATTTATGCTATAAAAAATACAACCCACAACAATAAACATACAACATTTTACAATTCTAAACAAAAAAAATAAAAATATTTCTAAAAATATTTTTGTGACTTTTTTTCTGTGACTTTATTTCTGTGACTTTTTTTCCGATAAAATTTTTCCACTGTGACTTTTTTTTCTGTGACTTTTTTTCCTAGCAAAAACTGTGACTTTTTTTCTGTGTTTTTTTTCCTGTTTACCGGCAAAACACGGTGTGTCTAAATTTCTTTTATAATTAACTTTTCTACGGCGTATTTAATTAAATACGTAACAAAAGTTGAGATTGTTGTATAAATTATCTTACAGTATTTTTACTTACAATTGATATAAACCATAATGCTTGTATCGTCTATAAATAATTTATGCTATCAAAATATACAACCCACAACAATAGACATACACAATTTTACAATTCTTAACAAATAAATCAACATATTTCTAAACCCCCTCCCCTTACCGATTTCCCCCTCACTGATTTCCCGCTCCTCCGCAAAAGTCCATCATTTAATCTATAGGATGAGGGTATTGTTGTGGACAGGTGGGGGAAGGGACGGTTTTGTTTGTTATGCTAGGAAGTCCGATAACTCACTCAAGCGGAACGTAAAACAACTTAAATAAAATCAATCACGCTTAATATAAACATCTTCTACAGAATATTATGATTGCATTACTCATATAAAAATATGTTTATTGTGTTAAAAGACCAAAGCTACCAGATTTATTACTTTCGTGTAATACGTACTAAATCAATAATCGGTAAAAATGTCCGGATTACAAATTACATAACCTGCCCGTGTGTAAAAACAATGCATGTGTGTGTGGGGGGGGGGGTGTTGCTTACAGCGGTTTTAATTTTGTTTGATTCTAATGGATACCCATCCTCCCCCCCCCCCCCCCCCCCCGCCATATCACCAAACCACTTGGTTTTTCAAAACGCGACTAGGCTATTGTGTTGAATTTTAATCTAACTATGCTGGCGGCCCACCTTTGGTGTAAAATACGGACGTGAGGTGTGGGCGGGGAACACTGACCACACCATTCCCCTGTAAGCTGTGGTTATTGAAACAGTTTAACTCAGTTTTGTCTACACCAAATTTTTTAGGGAAAATATACACCAGAGTATTATTTATTGATTTAATATGTATCCAACTTATTTTTTTGTTTGGATGATTAATTTTACTGTAAATATTTCCTCCCTCTTCTTGTATATAATTAATATATGTCTTCAAAGAACTGAATACCAATTTACTGTAAATATGGTGTATTTCCTCTTTCATCAGTACTTGCCCCCCCCCCCCCCCCCCCCCCCGCCACTCGGTGCGGGGGTAAATGTATAAACAATATTAGGAGAATATAGTAGATGTCTGAGGAAAGGGAGAGAATGTAAGTTGACAGGCATGTTTCATAACTTTGTCTTAAACTATTGAAACGGCAAAAGACAGTTGTAGTAGTATTTACGGCTCAGGACTAATCGTCAAAATTAATCTTCTTTAGAAATTAATCCGGATAGCTGCAACTAGTGTAACCTGATAAAACAATACTGATGTGATTGGCGTAACGTTTTATTATTTGATTTTGTACATTACTTTTTTGTAAAAAATGGCTTTAAAAATAAATTAAATTTAAACTCGTTGCTCTTATCTTCGGTTGACTAAAAAAAAATTAATACGCTGGACCACGTGGCGGTAAATAGCTCGCCAAATCTACCAAAATGGACTGGGGTGGGTAAGGGCAGACACTGACACATCCATAGCCTCACCTTACCCCCACTAGTCCGTGACGCAACAAGCCGACGATCGAAGCTTTTGATGTTGTGTAACACCCGTACGGTACCCGACTGGCTCGCAGTGGTTTCATGCCCCACCTACCTTTCCCGTCATTTTGTTGAGTTGATGTTACTTACCCTCGGGCATAGATAAAGAAATTTTGCCAGACTTTTATCTCGGAAATGTATTCTAGCCAGCGCAGGAAGGGGGGGGGGGGGGGGGAGGACGGGACTGGGGGGGGGGGGGGACAAACTTTCTAGTTTTTGATTTGCACCCCCCCCCCTTTGCTATTTTTTGCCTTGGTCTCAACCCCCTAAATGGTGTCACCCGGTGCGGTCCGCACCTTCCGCTCCCCCTCGCTACGCCCCTGATTCTAGGGATTTTGTAAGATGATCGTGCAAAATATTTACAGTCGCAGCATTGGTAGTGTTGAATTTTAAAAAATATGAATTACTGAAAAGTAGAATTTCTATATATATTATTCTCTTCATTGGAACCATGTGAGACAAAGACGTAAGCTCAACAGAATATATCATCACTAGCCCCACCCCCACCAGTCTGGTGAGCTGTTTACAGTCGTAGTGACAGCTATTAGGGGCAGATAATTTAGATTTTTTAAAAGATTTGAAACTAAGAGGAGATAATAAAATATTCTGCTTGCTCTTTTCATTGTCGCATGTAAACTGTCGTCACAGACGGCTGCTTTCGCGGAGTGGGGTGGGAGGGGAGGAGAGCGAGAGAAGTGGAAAAGGAGGTGAGGATAATCGTCCTTTACTAGCTACTGATAGTATTTTAAAGCTTAATATTTTCAATCGCAGCTTTGGTATTGTCGTATTTACAAGTTATGAATTACTGAAAAATAGGAATTAAGCTAAAGAGCAGCGTCAGCTCGTGTTTTATTATTATCCTATACCATACAGTTTTTATACGTAGTTAATGTGACTTGCTGCCCTCATCTCATTGCAACAATAGGTACTGCCCACATTTATCACGCACATTACATAACAGCGCAAAAGATCAAAACAGTTAAGTTAGGCCCTATGGTTTATTAAGATTTTTAAATACATATTTTTTTTTAATAAGAAATTCCATGCAAATATACATTTGTCACTTTTTTCCTGTGTCTTTTTTTCCTGTATCTTTGCATAGAGATAAAGTTGCATTATAGATGTCAGAGTTTGTACGTGATACTAAAGTTACGCCGATAAACTATACCGTTCAAATCCTACTTGACTGCTAAATGAAAGTAGTGGTTCATACGTCCTTAAAATTAGAACCCCCACAGACCCCCTTCTTAATACTTTTATGTATTATGCTAATCAGTTTACAATTTAATTAAATGTAATGTAATCATTTTAGATGTATATGAGTAAATCGTATACATATAGTAATATTTATAACACACAAAAAAGATTTTAGTATACAGTTGTAGTTTTGTTTTTGTAATTCTTTTTTGCTATATAATATTATACAGAATTTAATACAATTTTCGACCATCTCAGTTTCAAAAGTGATTTTTAATTGCTAACTTTAAATTAGCGTGAAATCGCATAAAGACAAAGTTAATGTGTCTTGCTCTCCCCAACTAATCACAACAATAGTTCAAACCACCTTTACTGACCACATTTATCACGCTCATTACATAACAATGCCTAGGATCAAAAGAGAAAGCCGACACGATACAAAGGCTCTGATTGACGCAAAACGTAAACAAAACACAATATGGTTGGACAAAGCCGACAGAGGAGAAGCCAACCAAGGAAAGGCCTACAGCAAAACACATGCAAACACAATGATTAGACCCAATTTATTATATAGATAATTTTCCACCGCGTATTTAACAAACGTTGACGTTGCTATGTACATTATCTTACAGTATTTTAACTTGTTATTGTTATAAACCATAATGCTTTCTAAGTTTACAAATATGCTAACGAAAAAAAAATATCAATCACACTAATTGACACCCAAAATTTTTAAAATTATGAACAATTAAATCAAAATATTACTTAGCAGCGGCTGTATGTATTTTCAAACTATTTGGGCTTTGAAACATTATCAGTAGGTGGTTAAGGACGATAACCCCCCCCCCCCCCCCCCCACCCTCCAAAGGTGGACCGCCAGCATAGTTAGATTAAAATTAAACACAATAGCCTAGTTGCATTTAGAAAAACCATGCGGTTTGGTGATATGGGGGGGGGGCGGTATTATCCATTGGAATAAAAAAAAAAAAATTAAAACCGCTGTAAGCTGGTATAAAATGATTCGCAACACCCCTCCCCCCCCCCCCATGTATTTTGTTTTTACATACTGGCAGGGTAAGTAAGCGTGATTGATTTTAATTAAGTTAGGCCCTATGATTTATTAAGATTTTTAAATACATATGTTTTTAATAACTCGTATGGTATTTTTGAAAACCTATTGGCGTGCAGACGGAAATAAAATTATTTCGCGCACTAATTTGGCCAGTGTGTATCTAGTCATGCTTTTAGCCTTTGCGTAGATTTTTTATAATTAAATATGTGCTTAGCCAGGTTTTCTGGCCTATTTATTACATAATCTGTCCTTGAACTCAAGATTCAATAGGCAAGCGAGTCCGACGAATGTTAGGTAATGTCCAGACAGACGTCTAGCAAAATTCTCCGGGCTACGTTGATCCAACAATGTGCGAATAGGGGCGGGGGAAAAGGTGCTAACTGAAATGGTGGCGAACGATCTTGACGCGTGGGTAGTTTTTGCGAACATGGGGAAATAATTCTGACATGTGTGTCGGTCAGAATTTAAACTCCACCCATATCAAGAAAAAACGAACTATTCATTGGTTATAAATATCACCAATCGTGGTTTCGGTTTAAAGATTGGCTATTTTATAGTGACCAATACTAAAAATATTTTATAGCACGTGACTATAAATGATGGGCCCTGTTTTCCGAATACCTTCCGTCATCATTTATATTATTGCTGTGATGATTTTTAGTGCTCTAAAGTAATATTATTCGGACTCGTCATCTTTTCCGTTCGTGTTCAAGACACATGTGGCATACTAAGTTACGCATCTTGGATATTTCTTTCAATGTTGTGTTCAGTGTTAGTTTTCTACGTAGGCCTACATGAATTAAAATTATTCTCACTCATCATCATCTTTTCCGTTTGTGTATGTGTTTAAGACACATAGGACATACTAAATACTACATCTGTTTTAATTACCTCGGGATACAAGAGGATAAAATGGCCCGTATTGATTTCTACACCCTTTTGGTAAGTTAAGCTTTAAATAGATTTTGAAAAAAAATATAGTCGCATGTGTATAGAAGCGGTCTTTTGTGTAGATATTAAAATTCTACATTTTTAAATATCACCCAATGACGTTAACCCCAAAGTCACCCCACCTAAAGTATGCATATATTGCGATAAACGTCCAAACTATCATCGTTCTTCATCCCATCCCCTTTAAAACGCATGAATATGACATAACTTTTTATCCCTATGTAAAACAAATAACCTCCAGATGTATAAATAGGCATTACCATGTGCTCAAACAAATTGTATGGAAACAAGTATCAGTGGTACCTATATTATCAAACATACTATTTTAGATACTACAATATTGATCTATATTTTAAGCGTGAAACTTCAATTTGTGTGGGTTCCTTTAAACTTTTTACGTTTTATATATACGGAAATAATTTAATACAGTTAAATACGCACGCCTTCCAGACTTTCCCACACCCCCACGCATGTTTATCGCATTTATCTAACCTTCATGTAATAGACATATCGAAATAATTTAATACAAAAAGATTATAATAACTACACACAACTACGTGACTTTTCCCTCACCCCCCCCCCCCCCGCATACTTATCGCAATATGTGCACAACTCACCCCTACCCACACCACATACATTTTAAGTACACACATTCTTTAGTCAAATTTGTAGGCCCTATGCAATGTTTACAACTTTTTTACAATTTTTTTTACTTTATGTTTTAGAATTACGGAAATTTAATACAGTTAATTTTAGAATAAAAGCACACAACTACGTGGCTTTTCGCACCGACTTGCATACTTATCGCATTACGTGCACAAATCACCCTTATCCACACCATCATTATTTTAAGTACAACGTTCTTTAATCAAAACTGAGCGTAATGTTTACAATTTTTTTTTTTTAAATTTTTTTACATTTTTCTAATGTCGCAAAGCTATAAAAAGCTATATAATATCAGGATCGCGTAAGTTAGGAAGGTTTTCTATAATACATATATGTAACGAAGTATAAAAGTGCCAAATATCTATATCAGACAAGGTTGCAAAGTATTTCATCTTATAGCTTGTATACTTCCCATTGATTTTTCCTTTAGAGAACTTATCTGCCTCACTTCGCAAAGTTACAACGTCGAACTCCCTAACTTACTAATGTCTGTATATATATATATATATATATATATTATATATATATATATATATATATATATATATATATATATATATATATATATATATGTAACGAGACTATTTGCCTGTAGTGCCAAATGTTAACGAGTTCTGCTCGACAACGCCAAATGTTACCGAGTCTAACCACTCATTCTACACAACATCGACCACAGTATAGATACTCGAAGATGCAGGTTCGCTATTGATCCTTTTATTACATGAATCAAAGAAATGCTTCACAATAATATAATGAATCAAAAGGAATGCTTCACAATAATAGTCTGAATCAACTGACCCCCAACAGTCCTCACTAGTCTTCACATAACTGAATGCACATGTCTATCGTCCTTCTTAACACAATACGGCTAACCCGTTCAATAACCAACTTGATACTGCCTCACTGACTGACTGATCGAGAGAGAGAGCGAGAGACCGAGAGACAGCGAGCTCAGCCGTCGCCTTCCTATATATCCCCTTCGTATTCGTAATCGTATTCGGTTCTATCATAATCGTAATCGTAATCGATTCTAATCGTTGCATCAGAATGTTAATTACGCCGCTTCTGTCGTACAGTCCGATTTAATAAGCCATCTGCATCCTGTCACATCAAAGTTGACAGACCGTATTGCGTTCTTATCGTATCGCTTCCCAAGATACTACGCCTTGGCTTTCTGATCGTTATCAGCCAACACCTGTGTTATTGCATCAGTCGTGTCAAAGTTGACAGCGCTGTACTGCGTTATGTCTCTGGTAACTTCCCCTAGTTACATCCACCCCTGCCTTTTTTTGTGTGTTATCAACCACAAACAACGCTTGGCAGGTGCAGTCCTTCAAAGTCAATCGCACCACCGTAAAAAAAATGTATTGTTCCACTCACTGTCAATGTCGTCACATTCGTATAAGATTGACAGTTATCCCTATTTCACATATCAAATGTGTCTACATCATCTTCCTCAGACACAAAACAGTTCTAGAATTCACATCCACCTTTTTTCGTTTGGTGCCTTCACCAGTTCACTTTTATGACTTTTTGAACAGTCTGTTCTCATACCAGCGCGACCATGAAAGAATTGATGGTTGCTGACAAAAAATTTCGTATTCTTTCTGTTTCTCAAACTTCTCCGCGGACCACTTATCTGATGGTCTACTGTCTCTCTGCTTCTGGGAGGAACGGGATCCTCCTCGTTGCCGTTATCCTCCACTTGTGTATCGCTGTTGTTCTGTTGATGGTGACATGGTTCCGGGATGGGTATGTGAATTTCCGTTATAGTTTCCGGTTCCCTAATTGTCTTGGGTTTCCTTGTGTGTAACTGCTCTTCTTGACTATGACAATATTTCTTTAATTGAGCAATATTCGCCCACCGATCCGGTTTGGCGTGATCGATGGGTCTTATCTTAAAGGGGCCACCTGCTACTTTAGGCATCTCCACGACTTGCCATATCTCCTGTCCCCAGAGGTCGTGGATTTTGTTTCTGCCTAACGGGTGGCTACGCAGTAATACCCTGTCGTTCAGTTTGAGTGGCGGGTCCTTTGTCTGTACCGGCGGTTCCCTTCGCCGTGCTTCATGTTCTAGTCTTTCCTGTACTACCCTGTACATTTCTCTAATTCGTCTCATATGTTCATTCACATATTCCAGTGCAGTGTATGAGCCAGTCATACTCTCCTTTTTTCCTAGGAACAAGTCAAGAGGGAGTCGAGCCTCCCGTCCGAACAGCAACATGTGTGGCGAAAAGCCGGTTGTGGCATGGGGGGTGCAGTTGTATAGATATACCAACTCTGGGAGAAAATCAGGCCAACGTTTTTTCTGTTCAGGTTCTAGAGTACGCAGCAAATCATGCATGCTGCGGTTGAACCGCTCGCACTGTCCGTTTCCTTTCGGATTAAATGTGGTTGTTCTAGATTTGTTGATCCCGTAGTGGCTGCACAGTTGGTTAATTACTTCTGACTCAAAGGCCCTTCCTTGGTCAGAGTGTAATTGTCTTGGTATGCCATATTTGATGAACCAATGTTCTATTAAGACCTTTGCCACTGTTTTGGCAGTCTGATCTCGTGTGGGCACCGCCACAGTCCATTTGGTGAATACATCAGTCATTACCAACACATGTTCCGTCCCATCCGATGATTGCTCCAACGACGTAAAGTCCATAGCCACAATCTCTAGTGGTTTTGTCGCTAGTAGGTGTCCTGATGGCTGTCTCATTTTGACAACTGGCATTTTCGCATGCTGACACCTCACACAAGCCTCACAATGGCGTTTGACCTCCATTTCCATATTGGGCCAGTAACACCTCCGTCGTAATATTTTGTGCGTCCTGTCCTGACCCTGGTGTCCTGCCCTGTCATGTGCCAACCTTAGCACTTCTTCTCGTAATTGTCCAGGCACCACCACCTGGTGTATTGTCCCATCAATTTGGTCATGAATTCTCCGCATGAGAACACCATCCTTTATACTGAGACGGTCCCACTGACTCAGTATTTTCTTTGTTTCTCGACCAAATTGTTCTCTTTCCCTTCTTCCTGGGAATTTTTGTTCCTGGACGTGTTTCAACAGCGGCTGTAAGCCACTATCCGTTCTCTGGGCATCTCTTATCTCTTTGTGATTAAGGCAATTAAAATCACTAATGTCCATATGTCCGGGCTCTGTGGATATGTGCTCCACCCCGGTCTGTCCGTTTTGCATCACTTGCACCCCGTGAGGGATATCTGTTGACGCTCTGACCTCACATATTCCTGTCAGCGTTTCTTCCTCATCGCCCGGTCTCTCGTACGGATTCCTTGATAAAGCGTCCGCATTGCCATTGGACCGCCCCGGGCGATATTTTATCTCCAGGTCAAAGAGTGCCAATTCTGCTGCCCATCGCTGTTCGATGGATCCCAACTTTGCTGTCTTTAGGTGACTCAAGGGGTTATTGTCAGTGTATACCACACATTTAGCACCTAATAGATAGTCCCTGAATTTTTCAGTCACAGCCCATTTTAATGTCAAAAGTTCCAGTTTCATGGCGCTGTAATTTGTCATGTTCTTCTCTGATTCCTTCAGAGCTCGACTGGCATACGCAATAACCCTGAAACCTTGCTTTTGTTGTTGTGATAGCACAGCTCCCAGACCTTTAGAGCTGGCGTCAATTTCTAGCCGAAATGGTTTGTCAAAGTCCGCGTATCCTAATATCGGCGTCTCTGTCAAAGCCTTTTTCAAGAGCTTAAATGAGTTCAGGCATTCATCAGTCCATAATTCACCTATCAGTTGTGTTTTACCTTTCTTTTTCTCCTTACTGTGTTTCTTTGTCATTTTGTTTACCAAGTCATGCAACGGTGCGGCAATTTTTGCAAAACCAGGTACAAATTTTCTATAATAGGAAGCAAAGCCCAAGAATGATCTGACCTCCACTGTAGTTGTTGGCTGTTTCCATTCTTTAACAGCTGCAATTTTATCTGGGTCAGTGGCGATGCCATCCGACGAAATCACATAACCCAAAAAATGTACCGATTTCAGACCGAAGCCGCATTTGTCTGGGTTCAGCTTTACTCCTATCTCCCTAAGACGGAGAAACACTTGTTCTAATCTTTTTAGATGGTCCTCCCAAGTTTTTGAGTAAACCAGTATATCATCCAAGTACACCAACATTATTTGAAATAGAAAGTCACTCATAGCACTCTGCATTACTCGCTGGAATGTAGCAGGCGCATTAGTTAGACCAAACGGCATACGGGTCCACTCGTACAGTCCCAGTGAAGAAATAAATGCAGTCTTATGTTGATCGTTGGGGTGCATGGCCACTTGGTGGTAGCCGCTAGCCAAATCTAAGGTAGAAAAAAATCTTGCTCCCCCCAACGCATCAAGACATTCATCAATACGAGGCAAGGGGAATGCATCCCTTCTTGTGATATTGTTCAATTTCCGGTAATCACAACACAGTCTTATCTCCCCTGACTTCTTTTTTACCACTACTATCGGTGCCGCATACGGGCTAGTGCTGGTTGTAATAATTCCCTTTTTTAGTAGATCGTTCAGGTGTGCTTTCACCGCCGAGTAGTGACTTGGTGGTAATCTTCGATAAGGTTGCGCCACCGGCTTGTCTTGTAGTAAGGGTATCTGGTGTTTTATTACTTCCGTGTAACCCAAATCACCCTCGTACGAGGCAAATATATCCCTGTACTTATTCAGCAATTCATTTAGTTTTGGGTCCTCAGTTTCCGGGAATGTATATGATCGGCCATCCTCTTTCTTCACCTCGGCCGTCACATTGACCGACCTAATTGTTACTTCATTACTGCTGGTATTGCTCAGTTCGATGCACTGTGCCGACCTTAGTACCTCGACGTTCTGTGGTACTCCTACCAGAGTATTAGGCGGTATAAAAATTTCCTCATCCAAAACATTTGCCACTAATCCTTGAACTAGTCCCTTCTCCGCTGATGTGTATGTCCGCAGTAACACGACGCCTTCCCTCAGTGCGGCGCCACATGGTTCTATCATCACATCACCATTCACGCTTCTATCACCAATTTGTAATGTGATTGCCTTGACCGTGTTTGCCGGGACTGATATCCTTCCTCTGGTCTTGGCAAACCTGGCCAACTTGGATCCCCGACCTGGTGTGGTCGATCCGACAATATTTGTAAGAAATTCTGGCAACTGGCCAAGAATATTCATGCCCAACAGGCAAGGTATATTTGACACATTTGTCTCTAGGTTGTGTTTCGTAACGAACACCCCAACCTGCTTCAACCTATGTCCCGCCACCACGACATCCGCCAGAAAATAACCACAGTATGGAATGGTTAGTCCATTAGCTGCCGTCAGGCGCATGCATGTGTCAGACCTCAACCTATGGTCTTTTCCTTTCATCCATTTGGTGTAAAAATTTTCCGTAATTGTCGTCACCTGGGAGCCTGTATCCACAATTGCCTTCACCGCGATGTCCCCAATCGTAATCACCATTTCGGGACAGACTCCCATCATTTTGTTTCTTGGGCCATAACCTCGCCCCTCTGTAGCCTGGCCCTGCCTTACATAAGGCGATCGTTTCCCCTGACAGTCCCGTGCCATATGTCCGGGTGTGAACAGGACAAGCAAATTGGTCGACCGTCAGCCGTCCACCGGAGCGATGGACCGGCGGGTCGCGGCCGTCCAACCTGTCTCTGTTTTGTCCCGTTCTTTTCCTGATTCTCAGCTGTTGACCTGCTTTCTAACCTCTCCAATCGTTGCTCAACCTTATTCAGGTGGGCCAACAGTTGAGCCATCATGGTTTCCACCGTGCCGGTCCCTGTGGGTGGGAATTGTTTCTGTTCCGGCACAGAGACTTTGTCCACCGAACAGTTCGATTGGTCCTCATCCTCGGACCTGCGGATCGCTGAGTTCCTGACCTGAAGGAAGGTCAACTGCGGGTCTTTGTGGACCTCCTCTTTCAACTCTCTCCTTAAGATCGGGGTTGCTAGCCCCTCGATGAAATGGTCCCTCAGTAGGCGTACATCAATGTCAGGTGTTTTGCCCTTTACCGAATCAAAGGCCCTGTTCATTCGGTGTGAATACTCCATCACACTCTCCGCCATTCTTTGCTTTAAGCCTACGAACCCCGATAGCAGTTGCGATCCCGACCGTCTCTCCCCAAAGGTCTCCATAATTAGATCCAGCACCTTATCTGGATCTGATTGGATGGTTTTATCGTGGCATTTGACCTCTGCCCTAACCGTCTCTCCTATACTGCCCATCAGCAGTCTTAATCTTTCCTCTGGTGACATCTGTCTCGAGGCCCAGGCCGCTTTGACCTCTTCACTGAACCTGTTGGTTAAAGCTGGATCACCGTCCCCGTAAAATTTGTTAATGTGGGACTCTCTGGGCAGGACCACAATATGGGTCTGCTTCTCGTCCAGAGTAGACATTTTATTCCTTGAGTAAAAAAAAAGAGTTCTTTGTTACCGTGTGTGTATGAAAAATTTTCCTCGTTCCTCAATTTTCCCTGTTCCTGAATGTCCGAATTCACACACACACGAAACACAGTTATGAACAAGGTTGACTATGGGTGCCTCAAGCGGCAAGTCTAGTTGAATTCATCCTGTCCGCAGCGCCAAATGTAACGAGACTATTTGCCTGTAGTGCCAAATGTTAACGAGTTCTGCTCGACAACGCCAAATGTTACCGAGTCTAACCACTCATTCTACACAACATCGACCACAGTATAGATACTCGAAGATGCAGGTTCGCTATTGATCCTTTTATTACATGAATCAAAGAAATGCTTCACAATAATATAATGAATCAAAAGGAATGCTTCACAATAATAGTCTGAATCAACTGACCCCCAACAGTCCTCACTAGTCTTCACATAACTGAATGCACATGTCTATCGTCCTTCTTAACACAATACGGCTAACCCGTTCAATAACCAACTTGATACTGCCTCACTGACTGACTGATCGAGAGAGAGAGCGAGAGACCGAGAGACAGCGAGCTCAGCCGTCGCCTTCCTATATATCCCCTTCGTATTCGTAATCGTATTCGGTTCTATCATAATCGTAATCGTAATCGATTCTAATCGTTGCATCAGAATGTTAATTACGCCGCTTCTGTCGTACAGTCCGATTTAATAAGCCATCTGCATCCTGTCACATCAAAGTTGACAGACCGTATTGCGTTCTTATCGTATCGCTTCCCAAGATACTACGCCTTGGCTTTCTGATCGTTATCAGCCAACACCTGTGTTATTGCATCAGTCGTGTCAAAGTTGACAGCGCTGTACTGCGTTATGTCTCTGGTAACTTCCCCTAGTTACATATATATATATATATATATATATATATATATATATATATATATATATATATATATATATATATATATATATATATATATATATATATATATAATTTATTTATGGGCGAAGTTTAGAAAATCTATGGGTTGAAAATTGTGCTCACACCAAACAGTCATGAAAATGCGTTGTTGTTTTTTCCAATCCACAGCGCTGGTAGCTGTCCTTTCGATGTTCATGTACGGCATGACGTTCTTCCCCGTGTTCGCCTCACTGGCGCTGGGCACGGCGTTCTCCTACGGCCTGGGTTCCCTGTACGTCTGGATGTTTTTGGTGCTGGAGTTCTACAAGGTCGCGGAGTGCCCGATGGATGGTGTAAGAATCATTAGGGGTTTTATGGGGACACAGCTAGGACCAGGGTTAAGTCGTGGCTATAGCTGTGGTTAGGGCTAGGGCTAGGGCTAGGGCTAGGGCTAGGGCTAGGGCTAGGGCTAGGGCTAGGGCTAGGGCTAGGGCTAGGGCTAGGGCTAGGGCTAGGGCTAGGGCTAGGGCTAGGGCTAGGGCTAGGGCTAGGGCTAGGGCTAGGGCTAGGGCTAGGGCTAGGGCTAGGACTAGGACTAGGACTAGGACTAAAGCTAGGGTTACGGCTAAGACTAGGGCTTGGCTTAAGGCTAGGGCTATGTAGGGCTAGGGCTTTCGTGTAATGCCCACATTCTTTTTTCTAATGATCGCCTCCTTTCTTTTAATCCCCAACGGGTTTTTTTCAGATCTCCAGAACTATTCTTCTGGTCCGCGCCTTGCCGAGTCTGGCGTGCCTCACTTACCTCAGCATCTCCTTGCCGCTCCGGTTCGGCATCGCCTGCTATAGACGCCGGCTCCTGCTGCCGACCGTTGACCTACCCCCAAGGACGGAGACCCTGGAGGACATCAAGGAGTCCTACCAGGGCGCCCATGTGAGGACATTGCTGAAAAAACCTGAACAGAACAAGTAAGCATCGGGATTTAATGTGTGTGACCCACCTAGGTTATGAGAGTCCCTAGCACATTCGCTTGATAGGATAGTGTGATGTATATATATATATATATATATATATCTTTTCACGCATCTTGTCGGAGCGGTGAGGGTAGTATTATAATATATATGACCAGGTATGGTTTGGTTCTTTGATCTCAAAAAACGTTAGCATGATTTCGCTGGGAGATCTAGTTCCAAAGCCTCAAAAGTTTGTTTAGTAAAAGATATATCAGTTCCAAAAAGAAGCGCTCTAATTGTTATATGTCTTAGTTAAACAATTTTTAAAATGTGTTTAATATTTAAAAACATTAGTTGCTTTTCATCCCTCTATACGAAATGTAAATTCGATTCATTGATATGATTATTGTTTTTATTATTTAAAAATACATTAATCGCTTTTCCACCACAATGCAAAATGTAACTTGTATTCATTGATCAGAATATTGTTTTTTAAAAAACATTAATTGTTTTTTCACCCACTATGCAAAATGTAGCTTTAATTCATTGATATGGTAATTGTTTTTATTATTTAAATTATTTATTTATTTCACCCTCTAAGCAAAATATAACTTTTATTCATTGATATGATTATTGTTTTTATTATTTTAAAAAATTGCTTTTCATCCTCTAAGCAAAATATAATTTGTATTAATTGATATGTTAATTGTTTTTATTATCTGTTTAGACCAGTCGTTGGACTGAAAAATAAAATAAAAGAAATTCTTGTCAACAAGTTCAATGATCTTGTTTATCACAAACAGACTGGTAGGTTGAAGTATTTATGTCAAGTATATGATTTTGTTTTGTTTCGTGAAGTTCGTTTGCTAACTTTAAAAAATCGTGTACTTAATTTACCAGAAACATATTTTAAAATTTGAAATTTTATTTAATGTGTCGTTGTTATTTAAAGTTGGAGTATTAAAACAAAATTTAAATTAATGTTATTTTCTTTTGTGAAGTTCGTAAACTAACTTTTAAATAATCTTGCAAACTTATGTAACACATATTTTGAAACTTGGAAAATTAATGTTATATTTGATTGTTGTTTAAACATAATTTAAATAAAAACTACTTTAAAACTGCTTTATTTCAGGCTTTAGGTACTCCTCGAGATTTATGACAGTAATGTTTGTAGGAACTTGTGTCATTTATGTGGTATGTTGTATAGCCTTATTTGTGTCAAGTTTGATTTTTTTTTAAATTTATTTTATTTTAATTTCGAGTGTATTTTAAAGCGTATTTTGTTAATTTAAAAAAATGTTTTATCTTTTTAGCGCAATTTCCATACTGACAATTGCGATTATTAACTCGTCATTTCTGGATGTATGAATGGATGGATGTGTGTCCGCAGCTTTAAGTCGTATCTCCTCCTCAACGAAGCAATATCGAGGGCTAGTTCCAAAGCAAATATGTTACGCAAGTTCCGAGGATGATTGGTGGGCCAAACAAATTCCCGGAATTCCTTCCTGGATTTCCCGGAAAAGCCAAAAAACCTCGAACAAATGCAGTTTTCGGCCCATATCTCGGCAACCAGACCACTTAGCGACTTGAAACATTTACCAATCGATTCCTGTCATAATTTAAAACAACATTGCCGAAGAAAGTTTTCAAAAATATCCTTGCGTTCGGTCACAAAAAATTGTTATGGATAACATAAGGAAATTGCGCTTAAATTGTCACTAGACTTTTTATTAACTTGTTTTATATATATATTATTTTAATTTCGAGTGTGTTTTAAAGCGTATTTTGTTAATTTAAAAAAAAATGTTTTATCTTTTATTTATTTTTTCTTAATATATATTTTTTTAAAATTTTGTTGCAGCTTACAGTTGAGATACTGGTTAGAACTATCATTATCTTCGATGGACTGACGGATGTGATAGCGTTTGTGCTAGAGGCCATTGATAAAATCATTGACGCATTCAACGAGATTCAACCCAGTCCCGAGGAGGAGAAAAGCAATGCCGAAGTCTATCTTGAGCTTGGAAAGACAATCACGGATATTCTTCAATGTATGATATTAACTCCGTTACTGTTCTAGTTTTTTTTTATACGAAGTAGGCGTATAGAGAAAGTATTGTAATCGTGCAAAAAAATTTTTTTTCGAGATTTTTGGAAATCTTGACGTTTTACACCTCCCTGAGTCGGAAAAACATAGTTTTGCAATCCTGTCCGTATGTCTCTCTCTCTCTCTCTCTCTCTCTCTGTGTGTGGGGGGGGGGGGGTGTGAATGTGTAAACACAATAACTTGAGTACCGTTACAGCTAGGTTGATGAAATTTCATATATAAGTATTTTATCAAATGTGTAGTTCTTTGTCAACTTTTCAGCGATTTCCGATAACCGGAAGTGGAATTTATTATACCTTCAATTTTTCAAAAGCCTATAAATTGAGTACTATTGCAGATGGATAAATTATCTGCCTTCTGTAAAATTTTGAGTAATTTCCGTTCAATGGAAGTAGTAATTTACGCTATTTCCGATTTTAAAAAAAATGCATGTGAATTTATAAAGTACTAATAATACACATTTTGTTTGGTGTTCACTTAGTGCGCAATTCTATTTTCTACGAGATTTTATTTTATTTTAAAAAGTTCAAGCAATTAAAAATGGTTTAAAAATACTGTCTATATCACGAGTTACCATCCCTCGCAGTGTTATATAAGAATATTCTAGAAAGTTTAGGGGAGATCATTCCCGGTTTGTTTATTTAAAATCATAGTTACGTCTCTTACTTGTTACCGAAGGCTCTGGAGGGGGGGGGGGGGCGGGGGAACTCTTTTTAATTAATAAGCCTTGTTTATCTATGTGTGTGTATGTTAGTTAGGGTACTTAAGGGAAAATATTTGTATGCATCAGGGACTCTTCTTAACATATGTGTGCCATGGCAACGGCAGCCATCTTGAAAACAAAAACATTTTATGGAGGTTTCAAGGTTAACATATATATAATAATAATATAATAATTGATCCTTCTTTTACTAACTCTAATAGAGTCAGCTGGTTAGTTTTTGTAGCAGAACACTCTAGAATTTTTTAGTAATTTTTAAAATTTGTATACTAGTAAGTTCAGCATTAATCTTAACGATATTTCATATGTCCCCGGGCGCCGACCCTAGGGGAGCTAAAATAAGCTCATTATAGCTGCTATATTGAATTATAAATATAATATATATATATATATATATATATATATATATATATATATATATTATATATATATATATATATATATATATATATATATATATATATATATGGGGAGGGGTCACCAAATTGAAAGTTTGTCCCGGCGCCGGGGGTTGCTACGCCTCTGCTTTAGGCGTATCCTTGCTACAGTATATCTGACTCAATAGAGGGTTGGAAACAAGAGTGTTAATGAACTAGCAATATTGACATAGAGTTTTATTTCTACGGGTACACAAAATATTCGTAGAAAAGATAGCACCCCAACCCACCACTACGGCACTCTTCGACTCAACATTGACTTGACTTGGACTTAGTCCTCTTAGCTACCTCTGGAACATAGGACCTCCACCATTTCCATTCATTTCTTCCGACCCCCGACCGTTAATTTAGCAGATGTCGAAGCAATTTTGCTGTTAGTTTATTTAACAGTATCGCCCTGGCACCAAACCTAACCTTAACATTTCCAGTTACGATTTAGTACTGTACTGTAAACTGTCTAATATTTCACCTACAGGGTCTGTAATTGTGTCAATTTGTGTGGCGTTCGTGACTAGTATCGTTAATATCTTAAGCATGATGTCTTCCTTCAGGTATATAATGCTTAAACCAGTCAAAATTAGATATTCTTATATATAAATAAATAAATAAATATACACACACACATATATATATATATATATATATATATATATATATATATATATATATATATATATATATATATAATATATATATATATATATATATATATATATATATATATATATATATATATATATATATATATATATATATAATCAACCCCTAAAATTTATATATGTATATATATATATATATATATATATATATATATATATATATATATATATATATATATATATATATATATATATATATATATATATATTCCTTTTATTCTGTATTTTTTGCAGAACAAATTTGTATGCACTATACAGGGGAGATAATAGTCACATTCCTCCAGCTGCTTCAAAAAGTACTACCTCTTTATGTGTAAGTGTTGGTGTGACCCACCTATTACAGTACTGCGCTTGCCACGGTGTAACCACCAGTAGTGACCCTACAAATACTGTTGTATATATCATGGTTTATACAGCCTGAATGTTGGTAGTACCACTCTAAACGATGTTACCATATTTGTCATTGTTGTGTGAAACGTGTATAGAGAATGTGTTTTGAATACTGTTGATGCCTTGATGCCTTCTCGTTAACTACTAACATCTGCCTACAGGTTGGATGTATCAAGTACGGTGGGTTTCAGGTTGCCTACATAGTTTGGGGTGAGTAACTAAAATACTACTGTGGGGGGAGGGGGTTTGAAGTAAATTTCCCAATTTTAGAACCTGACGGTCTATGGGGCAAGTTACCTCGGCATATGAAGAGATAGTGTGGTGAGTACTATGCCCAGCCGCCTTTACTTTCCCTAACGTGGGTTGGGTACCCATCAGAGCTGGGTGAACTCAGGGACTGTGCAGAGGCTTATCATCTAATTTATGGTGTGATCTGCGGAGTGGAAATGTCACTTATTAAACATAACACTTGTAAATTATTAGTGATATTACTAGATTTGTAGCAAAAAAAAAAGTTTTATTTTTTTCAGTTTATGCTGTCTGTAAAAATCATCTACATCATTATATCTATAATCTAGACAGTTTGTGTTTTAGACATGTTAAAATTACTGACTGGGTACTTATTAATCCCTGAATTAGCTCCGTAGTGATTCCCTCAACTTAAAATCTTTGGGCTTTTGATACTATTTTCAACTCAGTTTATATCCTAAGAATATTGACTGTTTGCTTGAAAAGCTAATTGCTTATATTCTTTCTTCCGATAGCATACCTCATAAGCAGCATCATCCTGTTCATAGTCTGCTTGATTTTGTCCGTTTTTATCCTGTTACTTATGACAGGGCACACTGATTGGCTAGTTAACAAGGTGCTACAAGTATGGTAAGATTTAATTTCACGAGCTTATGCATTATTGTAGCTACATTTGTCTTGGTACTTATAATAAACCGGGAGTTATCTCCCCTAAACTTTCTCGAATATTGTTATATTTCGCTACGGGGGATGGCAACTCGGGATAAAAACACTATTTTTAATCCGTTTTTATTTTCTTAAACTTGTAAAAATAGAATAGAATCGGGTAGAAAATGAATTGCGCACCAAGTGAACGCCAAAAATCTGTGAATAATAGTGCGGAATATTATTAGTAGTTAATAAATTCACATGTGATTTTTTTTTTTGAGAAATCGGAAATAGCGTAAATTACTACTTCCGACCAACGGAAATTACTCATAATTTGAAAGAAGGCAGAAAAGTAGATTTTTTACTTATATTTGAAATTTCGTTCATCTATCTGAAACAGTACTCAAGTTATAAGTTGTTTTTTTTTAATTTAAAAGTAGAATAAGTTCCACTTCCGGTTACCGGAAATCGCTGAAACGTTGATACAAGAAATTTGTTATAATATTTAAATATGAAATTTCATCAACCTAGCTATAACGGTACTCAAGTTATCGTGTTCACAGACACACATACACACACACACACACTCAGACATACGGACAAAAATGCAAAATTATGTTTTTCCGACTCAGGCAGGTGTAAAACGTCGTAATAAGGTGTAATAAGTTCTCTTACTTTTTAATTCCCACGTTTTCTTTTACTTGCTTTCTCTGTTTTTTTGTTTTTCCAATCAAATCTTGCGATCGAAATTTCTGGCACTTCCCAGTTAGCTAGCGCGCTGAAATTTTCAGGGAAGCTTTCTTTTGGATGACCATAGAATATTCAATTGTTATTATTACTAAATTGATCAATGGAAACATTTTATTGAGCATTTTAGACCGCTATATAATCTATATATATAATTCTCCTCTGCGAGCCATTAGAAAAAAAACGAGCGACGCGTAGCTCGACTCTCTCTTGCCGCGCGCAGTGACGCGAACGATCCCACGTCGCGACAGGCTTAGGGGCAGATAATTTAGTTTGAACCGACTTTAAACTTACAGGAGGTAACTATTACCACTGGTGGCCAGTTTGGGGGAGACGATATGGTCGAGTGGTTGGGCACACGATTGCTATCCCACTCGACACGGGTTCAAATCTATGTGTTCTAGTCAGTAACCAGCCCTCGTCCTAACCGCTATCAACTAACCTCTGACAATCATTCACTTGCGATTGAGACCGAAGAAGAAAGGGTCTCTCGTTTTTTTTACGAGTTGTCTTTTTACGAGTTGTCTTCGTTTACCCAAAAAAAGTGAAAAGATAAAATCGATAGCAAGATTTTAATGCAAACAAACAGACAAAGACTAAAAAGTAGAAAATAATAATCATTAAAAAAGTTTTAAAAAACCCACGTTTTCTGATTGAACTAAAAAGTAGAAAATAAACGCTATACATCACAATAATGCAAGCGATCACTCTACTATAAGCGATCAAAAACGTGGGGCGCCGTGATTTTCTTACAGTTTCTAATACTGTTGACTCTCTACAAGCTCCCTAATAAAAGTCAATAGTATTATCTAATCAATAGTAATATAACTTTTACTTCGGCGCCCCACGTTTTTGATCGCTTATAGTAGAGTGATCGCTTGCATTATTGTGATGTATAGCGTTTATTTTCTACTTTTTAGTTCAATCAGAAAACGTGGGTTTTTTTTTAACTTTTTAAATGATTATTATTGAAATTAAGTTTTGTTATTATTTCTGTTTTATGGTTAAACTTTAGCTGGCCTAGGCTTAAGGAAAACTATACAAAGACAAACTATAGCCTACAATAAATGTTTGGGGGTAATTCTGTTGTTTATATAGGACGAGCCGATCCGCGGTGTATCATACGCCGCTATTTAGTTGTTTTTTCTACTGTTCAGTAAATCATAATTTGTGAATTCGACAGTACCAATGCTGCCACTGAAAATATTTGCTTTAAAACATTAACCCCCCCCCCCTTCCCCCCCCCCCCCCCTTCCCCCCCCCCCCCCCCCCCCCCGAAGGCAGCCTCCTCTTAGTTACCTCCTCTAAGTTTAAAATCGTATCTGCCACTAATAGCCGTCACCAAACCCGGCTTACATTTAGCGTGAACACAGGGGGGTGGAGGGTGGTAGCGAGAGAGAGGAAAAGAGGGGATTGCAAGGCGCTTGCAGCTTGTTTCCTAACGTCTCCCAGAAGAGAATTATATATATAGATAACGCGGCAAAGCTTTAAAGCTGGCCTAAACGAAGGCGAGCCTAGATTATCCCAGAACCCATCCAGCTATGATCGGTCCAGAAACTTTGTGTGGATAGTTATCCACAGCTGCCTGGTATTGTGCTGACCACTCATTACTTTTTATCAAGTACATCATAGAAGATTACATAATGAAGATATTTAAGATTATTTTTTTGCTATTAGGTGCAAAACCTTGATCTCACCAACAGTCTAAGAGCATATATGTCTATTTGGTTAGTGGATAAACTGTGATTTTTGTCAACAGGCCCAGTGTTCTTGTGGCTATTGGGCTCATGATTGCTCAGATCCTCCTGGCGAAATTTTTGTTTCTTCAAGATCGTGGTCAACATTTGCGTTTAGACAACAGGTGAGTCTTTTAGACAGGTGGGTTGGTTACAGGTGAGTTCGTTACAGGTGGGTTGGTTACAGGTTGGTTGGTTACAGGTGGGTGGGTTGGTTACAGGTGGGTTCTTTACAGGTGGGTTGGTTACAGGTGGGTTCGTTACAGGTGGGTTGGTTACAGGTTGGTTGGTTACAGGTGGGTGGGTTGGTTACAGGTGGGTTGGTTACAGGTGGGCTGGTTACAGGTGGGTTGATAACAGGTGGGTGGGCAGGCTTGTTACAGGTGGGTTGGTTACAGGTGGGTTGGTTACAGGTGTGTGTGTTACAGGTGAGTCTCAGTTACTTGTAGCTATTACGAGTGAAAGGTTAAAGTTAAGTAACAGAAGAACTTGTCAGAACATTCACTGACAATATTTTACTCTAACTCTAACCATCCCAGGAATTTCTTCTTCATCTTCACCTACTTCATGTTCTTCTACAACATCTTCCTTGGTCTGGTCTCCTGCCTGTTGAGAATTATCAAAGCCATGTTGGTTGGGACTCTATTTTTAGCTCGACTGGACAACAGCACCCTGCCTCGGAAATTTGAATTTCTTGACCCAGGTTGGGATTTTTTCTACTTACCTCAATAATCATATCATTTTAATACATAACTTGACAGCTTTCTACTTTATGGTTACGTGTTACTAATGTAAAATATGATCTTTTTTTTTTAATTTAAAGATTTTTTTTTTGTAAAATTTGAATTATCCCTGTTGGCAAAACGCTTGAATAAGGGGAGACACTACCATCTATCTATATACTACTAAAAGTCAAGTTTGTTTACATGTTTGAATATTTATTTTTTTGTTTGTTTTTTTGTTTGTTTTTTTGTTTGCCTGATCGACTATTGTGATATGTTTGACTCTATCTGGAGAGCTGTAAAATAGTATGTAGGTAGAGAATAATTTTTTAATGCAGACAGACTGTTAATCACAAATTTATTTAAAGACGTTAATTAATTTATTGATTTATTCATAGTTAAATTAACCGTATTTTTTTAAAAATGTTAATACTTTGAATAAACTTTGTGGGGATAGTGACGTCCCTTGATGTGTTTACTTTTTGGTTCAATAAAAATGGCGGACTCATCATAGACTTTGTGGCCCATTCAAAAGTTTAACGCGTTACAAAGCTAATTTTCTGCCGGCTATAACTTAAACAATACGTCCGTTTGCTGTATTTATTACGTTCCAACACTTATATCAATTTTCAACTGTCTTTTTCATTTAGTTTTACGATAAATTTCTCTAGATCTAAAGATCAGCTGTCGAAGGGAAGTTATGAATCTAGCCTAGATCTAGATTCTAGGTCACTACTAGACTCAGTGTAAATTCTAGATCTAGACTTAATGTAAATTCTACATCTAGAATCTATTTCAGGCCTTAATACATCTAGAATCTATTTCAGGCCTTAATTATTTTATATAAATCTTTGTTTGGCTAATTTAAGATTAAATTTAATTTGAAAGTTACTACTACTAGATCTATGCGAGACTCAAAAGTATAGTATAAAAATTCATTTGTGACGTCACGAGTAAATAGCTAAGTTGGTAGCGTAGCCCGCTCTCATGTGGGTGGCACAGGTTCTAGACCAATATGTCAATGATATTTTTTTTTCAATATTTTTTTTTTAGATGTGAATAATAAAGTTGCCTATCTGAACTTGGCAGGATACAGGGCAGGTGAAGTAGAGTTCATCTGTTTCTTTGTCCTAAGCATATGAAAGGATAGTGTGGTCAAAGACATGCTCGGCTGGAATCGTTTTTTAAACGATAAAAACATGTTGTCTGAGACTTGGCGGGACACTGGGCAGGTAAAGTAGAGTTGAGTAGGTCCCATGTGACGTCAGTATATGAAGGGATAGTCCGAAATCGGTGTTTTCGGTGTTTTTAAAAGATAAGAAACATATTTTTGAATGTGGGGTCTGTTTTTTGTGACGATAAGTGACACTGCAGTAGCGTAGCGAGGAGGGGGGGGGGGGGGCGGGAGGGGAGGCGGGGGGGGGGGACGGGAGGCGGGGGGAGGTGGAGGGGGGAAGGGGGGGCGGGGGGGACATATGTTGGGGCGCCAAAATGGTTTGGAAAAATAAATTGAAAGGTTGAGGGGGGTTCAAATCGAAAGTTTGAATGGGGGGGGGGGGGTGCACATCAAAAGTTTGAGGGGGGGGGGGTTGAAAATCGAAATCTTGGGGGGGGGGGGGGGGGGTTAAAATCGAAAAGTTTGTCCCCGGGCGCCGGGAAGGGTCGCTATGCCTCTGAGTGACAGACGTGATGTTTTTTTATGGATGACCCCCGAAACCCACAGTTATCCAACGGATGACGGGTATTCTAGTAAAATATTTAAAATTTTACTGTTGTTTTTTTTTTTTTAAATTTCATATAAGATATTTTTTACTAACAACAGAAACACATTTTTTTAAAATAACATTTAAATAAAATAGCTTACATTAACATCGATTTTTAATAGACTACTTCTGTTTGTAAATAAATTTCAAATTTGTTTCAATTTTTAGTAAACGTAAAAATAAAACAGAATAATATTTTATTGTATTATAATATTTATTAGTTATTATGTATGAAATAAATAGTGTATGAATTGTCATTTGTAAAGTTTGCGATCATGATGAAAAGAATTTTTTCATAACAACTTCTTTTTAATTTCATGTATGGATGAAAATTAATGTAAATAATCTTTTGTGTTCTTGTTTTAAAATATTTATTCTTATACTCTTTGTCAACAGGCTTTGCAGCTTATCAGGGCTACATACACATGGAGGCAGCCCACACGCACCCAGTAGTGAATGTGTTCATTAGACTTCTCATTAGCTTAAGCAAGTCCCGTGCCACCCAGAAAGAGAAATACAGTCTCATCGATATGCCAGATGTTGACGATAAAATGAAATTGGAGTTACAAGCCAAAGAGGCCAATGGTAAGACTCTAAACACGTGGTTTTTAAAAGTCTTAAGTTTCCTTATGCAAAGATTAATTCGTTGTTTTTTTTTAAAAATAGTTTAACACTCAAAATGGATTTAATAACTTGTTACCAAAATTATAGTCATTAAATGGTTTCATTTTATGTTTCAAATACCATATTTAACCATTAACATATTTGCTTAAAGATTTCAAATTTAATTAAAATAAATAATTAAAAAAGCGAACTAATATTTTAATAAATAAAAAACAGAAAAAAGACCAGTGAATGTTGCTGCAAGGTTTAACTGGCATGTCACCTACACACTTCTGCATAATCCTACTGTAAGTCAATTTTATAGACCTATTTATGACAATAAAGTACTTTCAGCATTATATTCATCTGTTTATACTACTCTTGAAACATTACCTATTAGAGTTTGTTACATGCAAAAAAAGAAAAGTAAAGTATCCTTTCGAACGTTACTGTCCAGGGTGCAGGTGAAGTAGATTTCACCTGTTTTAGTGAGCTCAGTTTAATATGGTCAGCACTATGCCCAGCCTAATTTACTGTCCCTAACATGAGTTAGGTACCCAACACAGCATGGTGGATTCGGCGACATCCTATCTACTCGAGCCCGAGATCCGAGCTCGGATAATTTGGGTTAGCAATCTAATGCTCTACCATTCGACCCTCCTTCCCATCTGGGTACATGAAAGGAAGTTTAAAGCATAAAACATAGAACTTAACCCTACCATTTCAAAAGTGTTTTTAATAGTTTACCATTCGACCCTCTTTCCCATCTGGGTACATGAAACGAAGTTTAAAGCATTAAACATAGAACTTAACCCTACCATTTCAAAGGTGTTTCGTATACTAGTGGGAACTGTATTTCAATATGACAATTTTTGCATACAGCAGTTCTTTACCATACTATTTAATTTTTCAGTTTATAAAATGGCCCCTAATTATTTCAAATTATGACTCATTATTGTACCTCAGGTGAGGCTTTACAGAAGGGGATTCATGCAAGCTTTAAAGATAGCACAAAGGGATGGCTTGAAGGTTCCTATTAGTGACAAGCCTATAACAAACTTCGACCTTGTGAAAACACAAGAAGAAAGAGAGAAGGAAAGACAAGAGGAAATACAAAGAATCCAGTCTGAACATGGAATTAAAGATGGCTTTTCTATGTTGAACTTCAACAAAAACAGCAAAGGTAATTCTGGACACAAAGAAGGAAAGACAAAGAAAAAGAAAGGGTTTGGCTGGTTCAGAGGGAAGAAAAATGCAGTCGAAACTCAAAAGTCTCTGAGTTTTGATGAAAAGGAAAACGACATCAAATCTCTGACGACACAGGATGACGATGAGAGTTTAGACACCAATGAAGAGTTCAGCGATGCGGATGGAAAATCTGAAAAGTATGTTGAGACAAAGGAGAAACCTATAGAAGCTCTAGCCTAAATCATTCTTACAGTTTTATTGTTCATGTACATATATCTGTTAAATTTCACCTTTTAAATCTGCTAAAAACTGTTTAAAAAATAGTGTTTTACAGGATAATTTTGTCTGCAATCTTGAAAATAAAATAGGCCTATCGTGTCCATTAATCTGCTAAATACTATAAAAAGCGTTTTAGTTTAAAAAGCTATTTATCAACTAAAATACAATATAGAACTATTCATTATTGTCTGTGATAAAATGTTAACCTAAGCTTATTGTTTTACTCCAACCTTATTTACAAAGGGATATTACTTGGACTTATTTTTCCTATAGCTTACCTAGGCTAAGTTTAGTTTTACTAGATAGACTGCAATAAACATACAAAACAAAGCTTGACTATGTATTATTTCATCTATGTGCAAAAGCACATAACGCTACTTTACTAAGAAATAGATTTTCAAAAAAGCTTGACTATTTATGTTCAAAAACACATAGCACTACTATAGTTGTATGAAGAAATAAATTTCCAAAAAAACTAGATTAAACTTGACTGTAAATTATTTTACAAGATCAGGTAGGAGGTTACATATGGTTGGGTTCATTATAACAATTAGTGTAAGAGTTAGTGTTGATATGATCCCATTTAAAAAATTGTAACAATGTTTTTTGTTAATAGTAAGGTTCAATGTTTAGTTTGCAATGTACACCCTTAAAATGCTAAGTAATTTAACTTTTAAATTAGTTCAATAATCAAGATAATTTTTTTTGATTAAAGTAAAATATATGTAGTATATAAATAATATTTTTTTTTAAATAGTAGGTTTACCTCTACATAATTCATTAAATTGTTTGCATGAATGTTATGAGCATTTCTAACATAATTAATTCATTTTAAAAGTGTACTTATATGTTGTTATTAATATATAAAAATGTTATGTTTATAACAACAACAAGCATATATTATTTAGCCTTGGCAACATTGTGTTTTTTGAGCTGATTAAAGTTATAGCTTACTACTGTTGTCGTGGCTAATTTGGACTGTTTACATATCTTAATCTATTTTCAAGAGAAATTATCTACTTTTTAAGACACACTAATCTATTATTTTAGTGAATACCTTTAATTCATGATCTCAGTTATACTAGCTAACATTTCTTTTTCTCAATAGTACCTTGCAGTTTTTCACCAAGTCTAGTGGAATAAAATGCGCTTTGATAAACAAAGGGAGGTTACTCTATATTCTATATTTAACTGTAGAGTTAATGAAACTCTTTACCACTGTTGTTACTGTTCTCCTTGTGGGTATTAACTTGTTTACTTCGGTGAAATAATTTTACTGTATTTTTAATGGGTTAACTTTGTCTATGTACCCGGTGGAGACTCGTTCTATTGAACTAGTTAAATAGACATGAAAATGCATGTCAGAAAACTAAATATTTAGAGATATTGGCATAATCTCTTTTCTGACTCCTGCTTCACTGTATCGTTATTTTATTCCTCGTTAACTTAGTATTGTTAGATAAATATCATATTTCATATTTTTAAAGAAAGAAATAGAATTACTTTGGTTTGACAGATTAAACCATGAATAGTATAAAGCTGTTAGCTAATTTTATTTATTATAGTTTATGTTTATTTATAATTATGCTGAAGTTGAATGACAAATCCTCCTAATTAGTAGGCCTATTCTAAAAATATAATAACATGAAATGTATTTATTTAAAATGGGTGAAGGAAAAAGATTAAACTAATTACTATTTTTATTGTATACCTATTAGTGTCACTTTTTTCATTGGTTATTACTCAATTAATTCCAAAATTTAACCTCTGACTGAGGGGGGGGGGGGGGGGGTGTGCAAATCAAAATCTCGAGGGGGGGGGGGTGCAAATCGAAAAGTTTGTCCCCGGGCGCCGGGAAGGGTCGCTACGCCTCTGCTTTAATATATGTATCATTATGTGTAGTTGTCTCTAATTAAGCTTGGGCTTTCATTACTATGCTCAGAGGCTGGTGCCTCTTTACTGTTTCTTTTATCCTTTCTTGGCTTAACACACACACAAAAAAACTATTACAACACCAGATTTTAAATGAATTGTTTCAATATAAAAATTAAATTTAATAAACAGGTTATTCATACATGCACCACAACTAACGTCTTCTAAGCTTCCGCGATTTTTTTTTACCCCAAATCCCTTCTACATCAATCCCTTCTACGCCGATCCCCTCCATCTCAAATCCTTGCTATTCCCAATCCCTAATACCATCATCTTTTATACTCGCAATCCCTGATATCCACAATCCCTACTGTCATAATACGTTATCCCACCATACTGAAGCAGAAACCTTCGTTTAAATATGTTATACCACCACTCTTCTTACTCTCGATACTAACTTTACTTTCAATAAGTAACAGCAATATCATATATTATAAAAAATAGATGACATCAATATCATATATTATAAAAATAAGTAACAGCAATATCATATATTTTAAAAACAAACCCTATCTTTTAATAACTTTATTACACGTTTACAATAAGCTATGCCTTACATAATTTGTTTTAACAAAATAATAATAATTTTACATTCCTTTTGCTAAATAATGTTGTACATGATATTCAAATGTGTGCCAGTAACTCAATGTGTCTTTTTCACTATAGGCTACGACGTATAGTTCTACAATGTTGATTGAATAATGATAAAATATTAGTTCATCTAAAGCTTTCTTGTTGATCCGGCAAGTAATTGTAAATTATAATGTATGTGTATATTATTAAAAGCAGTGATTGCTCAAGAAAAACTATCACTTTTAGAGTTTGTGCTGCAAAGATATTTTACCCTCTTCTCTACTGTTTTATTTTAAGATTTGTTTTTGTACACGCTGTACATGATTTCAATAAAAAGTTATAAAATGAAAAAACAAAATGTTTTCATTGAATAACATTAACATTTTATTTTTCATTGACATTTGTATTTATTTTATACAACAAACCTAGTGGTAAAATTTGCTTAGCATACCAATTCGGAAGATAAAATTGTCGTCACTATCATAGGTCAGAGGCGTAGCGACCCTTCCCGGCGCCCGGTGACAAACTTTTCGATCTGCACCCCCCATCAAGATTTCGATTTGCACCACCCCCCCCCCCCCGTCAAACTTTCGATTTGCATCCCCCCCCCTCGAGTTTTCGATTTGCACCCCCTCAACCTTTCAATTTATTTTTCCAACCCATTTTGGCGCCCCCTAAGGTCGGCGCCCAGGGACATATGTCCCCCCCCCCCCGCCCCCCCCCCCCCTCGCTACGCTACTGTTATAGGTTCAAGATACTAGCGTCGAGGACATAGGTCTTTATCGTTATTCTACGCTATGCTGTTTAGGAAGAGTAAGAACGTTGTACAACAACCCGCTTGTAGTCTAGTAGTCTAATATTCCTTTATTGGAATCCTGTCACCTACTACAAATATTTTTTACGGAAATGGCTTCTTTGAAAATCTGCTCCTAGACTCCCTGAGTCTATCCAGCTCTCATGGGTACCTGACTCTGAGTTGGCGAACAGATATGTAACTGGACACAGAACATGTCACAGTATCCATTCACATGATACATTCACAAAACCGGATGTGTTGTACCTTATGTGTAGTGTTTTTGTTAAACCTCAGGGGTAAATTTGATACGACACTGAGCTAGACAATGTCCTTTTTTTAATTTGATTACAGTACAAGTGTCGATGCACGTTGCTTGTCGCATTAGCTTTAGTTTTATATGTATCACTATTTCATAAACTATAAGAGAACTTTATAAATTATACACAGCTTTATAAATGACAGGCTACATTTACAAATTATACACCTCGGTACAGATGACACAAATCTTACAAATTACACTTAATTTTAAAAATTGCATGCATCATTACAAAATACACTCATCTTTAAAAACGATTCACCTCTTTATAAAATACACGCATATGTACAATTTACACAGTTCTTTACAAGTTACACATGTTTACAATATAAACATATATTTTCAATTTTAAAACATGTTCACAAAATATACATATCTTTATATATTTGCATATATCGTTAGAGATTAACAAATTACACACGTTTACAAATTATAAATGACTTTACAAATATACATAATTTTTTATAAACTACAAATCACTTTACAAATTACACACATTTTTACATGTTACAAACGTCTTTACAAATTACACATTTCTTTACAACCTAAACAAGTCTTTACAATTATCCTTACACATCATTTCAAATTACACACGACTTCACATCCATACGAACTAATTCCCCTCTCCATGCTCCACCGTACTTTATCTAAATTACCGCCCTTGCCCCAGTCATCGCCCTTGTCCTAAAAATTGTGTCAAGTTATGGCTGTGTGTGAAGACGGAGAGAGGGGGAAGAACTCGGGCTGTTCTCTTATGCAAGCGACCGCCATATTTGTTTTTTTTTTCTCCCCTGTGTACCAGAATCTCTTACCACTGTGTTAACGCTGAGCAGTAGTCGTTCGTTTTGTTTACGTTATAGGAAGCGTCTAAATACAAGTACGTCTTCTGGATAAAATACCGACATGGATGCAGACTTATAGTAAGTGCTGACCTCGTTGTGCATGTTAGCTAGATTTGTGTGGTTTTTCCTTGACTATGAATGTGTACGATCATAGTCTCTACTCTTCTGACCCGAGGCACGGCAGGTAAGGCGATTCGGTGCCGTGGTGGAGGGGTGGGTTCGGATCCTTTCTGGCTAAAACGACTTTTTTTTTCTAGGACTACGTATGTCTACGTCTGGCATTTTAATAATAATTTATTTCTATACTGCTATTCCCTGATCCAGTGGCGTAGCCAGGAATTGGTCATGGGAGGGGTTCAAATATTTTTCCATATGTATAAAATCATATATATATATATATATATATATATATATATATATATATATATATATATATATATATATATATATATATATATATATATATATATAAATGGGGTGTGAGTCCATGGGAGGGGTTATACCCCCTAACCCCCCCCCCCCTTGCCTACGCCACTGCCATGATCTCTTCGTTTCGTATACCGTTTTACTTCATCAGCTTTTGATTTGCAGTACAGTATCGTTCCTTAATGAATAGAGACGTGAACATGCACAAATTACATTACTCGAAAGGAATAAGGATGTGTTTAATTATTTTGGTATAAAAAACAGTGGCGGTCGTATATAGCAATGGTACATTACATAGCCCTTTTCTGTTTACTCTATTACAGAGGCGTAGCGACGGGGTGGGGGATGGGCTGCGGGGGGGGAGGGGGTACACATGTCCCCGGGCACCGACCCTAGGGGTGCCAAAATAAGCTCATTTTAGCTGCTATTGTGAATTATAAATATAAAAAAAAAATTATTGGGGGGGGGGGGGGGGGGGGGCAAATTGAAAGTTTTTCTCCGGGCACCGGGAGGGGACGCTACACCTCTGCTTTATTAATAAGTTCTCCAATATCTGCTCTGCTGTTTTGTATGTTTGGGCGAACCAGTTTATACCGCTGACTTTCACATTACTTTTTAAAACGTTTCTAATGATGATATAATAAGCTTAGAGGAGGCTGCCTTCACGGAGGGGGGGGGGTGGGGTAAGGAGGGTTTCAGTAATATAAAGCAAATATTTTCAGTGACAGCATTGGTACTGTCGAATTCACAAATTATGAATTACTAAAAAGTAGAAAATAAAACTAAATAGCGGCGTGTGATACGCCGCGGGTCGGCTCGTATCAACTCTACTTCATCTGCCGCATGTGTCTTTGACACGAACGGAAAATGATGATGATGAATAAATTGTGTTTTTTTAAGTTGGTGGTTGAAGTGTTTATTACCATGAGAACATGCTATCGGGTTTATGGTTCATGGCGGTTTCTTATCTTTTGTCGTATAAATTTGCCCAAGGTCGATGCATGTTCTTTACTTAAGATAAAAGCTACAAAGAAAATAAATAACTACATGGAAAATCGTAAAACATTTCTCTTAGCTCTGCTAAACAATAGTATGTTGGTTAAGGTTTTAGTTATACTTGGGACTATGTTCGTGCTTAAGCATATATTTTCTTTCAGACATTTTTCTCCGGTGTCGGGGTTGTGGGGGAGGGGGGGGGGGCTCTGGAAACTTCCGGTGCACATTTGTTAACGTATACAACGTCTATATTTTCTACATAATTTTTTTTGTTGAAAATCCTATTTGTCCGTATGTGTGTATGTGTGTGTGTGTGTGGGGGGGGGGGGGGGGGGGGAATCTGGCACTGGTTCATGTGGAAATATGTCTAAAAGAGACAGCATAAGCTTAAGTACGATTGTCATAAAATAATAAATATTTAATAATAAATAAAATAAATAAATAATTACAAAATAGTCCAAAAAAAAATATTCCATAATTGTTATTGCTAGGGATAAGGGTATGCCGTATAGATTTTAATCTACTTGGTTATGAGGTTACGAAATGTAACGCAGAGTACTTTTTATTTTATTGCTTGAGTGAGAGCTAAAAACCGGGTTTGGGTGAAAATCACAGGTAATATATTGGCACCATGTATGAACACATGAGAAGAACTAATATGAACTATTTAGGGTGGGGGAGGGGTGGGGTCTGTAGAGAGAACAGCTGTCTCCGACTACTGATCTCTGTAATATCCCATATCCCCATCGGTCTTCACAAACTGAGGTATGATAAAAATAAGGGAGACAACCCAAATTCCAGCCTAACTGCTGAAATACCGATCACTCTCTGCGTATTCGACTCACGGTTTAGGAATGACCCAGTGACCTAAATACTACTCAGCTCAATATTAGCTCGCGCTGACTACTAACTGATGAGCGAGAACCGAGACCAGTCATCCGCATCGCTCGCCTACACACCGTACAAGCAGGTGCTGGGCAGAATTTCATAGTTTTTCCGCTGAGTTTATTTTTTAAATTGGATTACTGTATGTGTAACATGTGATGACATTAGTGTGATTTATCGATTCTTTCATTGTTAGCTTATAAAGGTAATCTGTTCAACTAGTTTAATCTTCATGTTACTATCCCAGTATACTTTACTAATATAGCTTTAGGTAAAAGGCTTTTTTTGTTTTGATTTTCTCGTATACGAAGTTTAAAGAAAATGCCGTCATTGTGCAAAAAAAAAATAATAATTAAATTAATAAATAACTACATCGAGATGTTATCCAATCGCGAATTTTTAATCTCCTTGAGTCGGATAAACCTAATTTTGCAAATTTGTCTGTGTATATGTCTGTTTGTGAACACGGTAACTAGAGTACCGTTTCAGTTGTGTTGAAGAAATTTTATACAGGCCGATAAATATTTTTTTCAAATTTTGAAAGATTTCCGGTAACCGGAAGTGGTACTTTGTTTCCTAGGGAACTAGATAACTTGAGTGCTGTTTCATGTAAGTATAGCATATTATGCTTAAATTACTTTCAAATTTTAAAGTAACCGCCAATATCGATGAGTGGTTGTTTACTCTATTCCTGATTTATAAAATACCGATAACTTGAGTACCGTTTCAGGTAAAAAAAAATTTCCCTTTCAAACCTGGCAGTCTATGGGGCAAGTGAAGTAGAGTTCACTTGTTTCTGTGACATCGGCATATGAAGAGTTAGTGTGGTCAGCACTATGCCCAGCCGCCTTTACTTCCCCTAACGTGAGTTAGGTACCCATCAGAGTTGGGTGGACTCAGGTACAGAGTTTCTTCCAGGCATCTCTTCGGGGGGGGGGGGGGGGGGGGGCGAAGCCCCCCCGAAAAAATTTTACCGCCCCCCCGAACGAAATGAAATTTATATAATTTATATAGAAAATATATACTTTTAACAGTGTCCGCCCCCCCCCCCCCGGAAGAAAGTTTACCGCCCCCCCCGAAGATTTCAAGTGCCCCCCCCTGGAGAAAAAAGTCTGGAAGAAACACTGCTCAGGTACGGTCTACTGACTTGAACCCGGATTCGAACTCGAGACTTACGGGTTATCATTCCAGCTCTCTATCGATAGACCACTCCGTCCCACCGTTTCAGGTAGGTAGACGAAATTACACACAAAGGTATGAGATCTTATTCACTAGTTTCTGTGAAATTTCGATTGATTTGTCGTGAAGTAGTAGGCCTACTACAGGCTAAAAAAAATATCTTTGAATAGTATTTATCTTGATATATCTTGATATATCTGTCACTCTTCCGTCATCGGCGGAAAATTTCTGTTTTAAAATATTTGCAAGAAAATGTTGATACGTTTGTTATGCATTTTGATTTTTATACAAAATTAGTCTTTTTAACTGCTTTAAATGTTTTTGAATTAAGATGTAGGCCTAGTCAGTTTTTTTAATCGATAATATCAACTCCAAAAAGAGAAGAAAAAAGAAACCAGAGTTATTATAGCACTGACTAGTAGGCCCATATGTGTAGCTTAGTCATTATTTGATATGAACCACTTTGCAAGTATCTGAAATGAACAACTTAACAACTATTTCAAATAAACCACTTAACTATATTAATTTTTAACGACATGGGCATTTAACATGTTTAAACCCCCACCCTATATCCCATGGGGACTATTCCAAATCCTGCTCTATGAAAAGCAGTCTTTAAAACACATTACAATTTTGCATTGATGCAGCCCAGCCACACTCGATTACAACGCCTTATATTTTAACATGTTATGAATCATATTTCCGAACTGAACGTCGAGTTAAACGGGTCGACGATTAGTTTATTATTATTTTTGTATTCATATCTCGTCTCACGAGAGTAGCCATTGTCCACCCCCGCGCTGCGATTTTCTAAACGTTGCTATGGCAACGGCACATGCGAATGGTTGTGGCTTCGTACCGGTCAGTGCTCGGTGTATCGAATGCCACTGTTAGTGTGCTAGCTATTACTGTCACGTTTGTCAGTGTGACAGCTAACACTATGCCAACATAGTATCCACTGGCATGAAATTTGTGTGTTTTACTGGTGTTCTATAAAACGTATTCTCACTGAAGGTCCACACCGTTGGTCTGTTTTTGGAATACGGACGTCCTAGACATCCAAATAACAAAAGAACATGAGTCACAAAATATAATGAAACATCAAACCACAAACGTGCATCCAATGATACATTGATAGGGCCTGCTTACTTTATATTAGCAGTAGGCCTACAATCTAAAGAAGAAAGGATAACCACATCAACATACCAAAACACAAACATATAATCCTAATTTTTTTTATTGCAAAGCCTCGTGTATTTATACCACAGATGGGAGTAGGGATGGTTTATAGTTTTCTTGTATTTACGGCAAAGGGGGGGGGGGGACGTTAGATGCAGGAATAGAGCAATAGCAGATACCTCATTCCATCTTTGGGACGTAATGGTCTAGTGGCAGAGAGCGAGACTGCTAAAACGTAAGTCATGAGTTCGAATCCAGGTTCGTCAGTAGACCGTCTCTGAGCCCTAGCAGCTGTGACAGGTATTTAGCTCATGTTAGGGAAAGCAAAGATAACTAGGCATAGTGCTGACCACCCTATCCCTTTATATGCCGAGGTAACAGAAACAGGTGGACTCCACTTCTTCCATAGACCGTCAATTTTGTATGGGGTGCTTTACTTTTACATTTATGTTTATATTCCATCTTTGAATACAATAAAAGCCTTAAAATTGTTTCTAATGTAATGTTATTCTCGTAATAAAGTAAATTGATTTTTGTAACTAAATAAAAAGGAAACAATTAAAGCATTAATTATAATGTAGTAACCCAAAGCAATTTTTACATCCATCAGACTGACATAAATGTATATACGAGTCTCTTAAGTTCTAATGTTACATGGTGATTTTATTCTGTTTGGTATCACTTCAATCAACAATATCTGCATAGAAAGTGGGACTATCTTTAGATCTTGTACCTTTCAATAAGAAACATGAATTGTTCAGTCTTAGCAGCTGTTATACATTCGTGAACCCCGTTGATTAATTGTTTATATATTATTTAAAAGAAAACATGATACCCTGTCACTTAATCCCCGAGGTTTTATGCCCGACACTCAATCCCTGATACTTAATCCCTTTAAAATTTAATCCCCAGAAGAATAATCCCTAGACTCTTAATCCTTAATATGAAATAACTAGAAAAATGATAATAACATCAACCCCGCTCTGATTTTCGTGAAGGAAAGTAAATGCGGCTGGGCATAGTGCTGACCACACCATCCTTTCATATGCCGAGGTTGAGAAACATTTGAACTCTACTTCGTCTGCCCAATGTATTGCTAGGTCTAAAGATGAATCTTTACTTATTTTATACGGAGTAAAACGCATTCAAAATCATAAAATACATTTTTTATGACCTAACATAGCGTACAATAAAATTTTTAGCTGCTTTGAATTACTGTAAAAAGCAATAAAACAACAAAAAAATAATCTAAAAGTAGAGTCATATAATAAAAATATTTAAAAATGAACAAGGCAAATAAAATGTCGTAAAAAGAGTCACACACAAGAAAATGGAAAAAAAAAAGTTGGGCAGCTAAAAATTGCGTCCTCAGAATATTGCTCCAGCTGATTCATGCACAAATTAAAAAATGCGGTTTTTTCATCCTCCACCCGGCATATCGCCCTAAGCTTTATTTTGTATATTTCCAGCATGTGATATCCCATCCATCTCTTATGTTAATTTGACACCTTTTTTCATACTATATTTTTTATATGAATCGATTTGATCTGGTTGAGATGTTGAATTTAACAATTATAACTTGTTTTTACAGGTCAAATAAATGAATTGTTGAGGGTCAACTAGATGGTTTAATCTTGTGACTGGTATCGATAAAGTTCAATATATCAAAGAAATCTATAAACTAATAAAATCAAATACATCTAATAAAATACAATAAAAGGTAGTCGGAGTGTACGAAAATGAGCACAGATTTCATCGACGATGTCAGAAATTTTTTTAAGAAAAGGAAAGAGAATGAGACGGATGATGACGATGATTCGTAAGTACATAGAATAGCTTTATATATATATATATATATATATATATATATATATATATATATATATATATATATATATATATATATATATATATATATATATATATATATAAGAAACATACTCACCATACTACATTACACAAATATATGCGTAAAATTTACGAAAATGTGTAATCCATATATATATATATATATATATATATATATATATATATATATATATATATATATATATATATATATATATATATATATATATATATATATATATATATATATATGTATATATATATATATATATATATATATATATATATATATATATATACGTAATGTATATTATTCCATCATGCCAACTAATCAATTTTCCCCAGGCATTGTGTCTCCGACATCAACCACTACGCTTTCTACTCATATTCTATCATACCAGCGGTAAGCTTAGTTAAATTTTCTTTTTATTTCTATTGGGTTAATTATGGTTTTTTTGTTGGTGGATCATGGGGTTTTCTCGCGTTTCCTTGTGGGTGGAGATTGGTTTTTTTTCTGGGTGGAGCCTATCATTGTCTTCTTGGTGGAGAATGGATGTTGTTAAGTGGATTGAGTATGGGGTTTTCTTGTTGGTGGAACCTGGGATTGTTAAGTGAGTGGAGCCTAAAATTGTCATGTGGGTGGAGGAAGGGGTTGTCTCCTGTGTCGATGAAGTGGTTGTCTTGTGGTTGGGACATGGGATTGTCAAGTGGGTGGAGTATATAACAGTCTTGTGGGAGGAGCAGGGTGTTGTCTTGTAATGTGACCTCACGTTTATGTCAATGTGACCTCACGTTTATGTCAATGTGACCTCACGTTTATGTCAATGTGACCTCACGTTTATGTCAATGTGACCTCACCTGTCAATGTGACTTCACCTGTCAATGTGACCTCACCTGTCAATGTGACCTCACCTGTCAATTTGACGTCACGTTTCTGCCCCTCCCCAGGTTGTCCTGACCCTACTCATGGCCGCCACCAAAAGACGCAGACAGAAACTTCTAGACGTTCTAACTGGCCGGCCTGGTCTAGTCTAGTGAGTCCTGTATATATTTACATCTGGTTGTCTGGAACTTTTGCACCCATCCTCTATTTTATTGCTTTATACATTAACACACAAACCAACGAACACAATGTTTATGTGTATGTACTACTGTAAGTTACTTACAAAGAGTAGACCAAAATTGAATTCAAGTAATCAACAAATACAAATACAACATTGGAGAAACACTAAACATCAGCTTTAAAAAAAAAAGATAATAAAAACCAATTGCTGTCAATGCTAAACTTTTGAAAGCAGGAAGTTTAAAAAATGTAATGTATACCGTAACTTCTTCTATCAAGAATGTAAAAATACCCAACACTCTAAAAAAAAAAACGTTTTAACAGCTTGGTTAAAAAAATCTCCAAATTTCGACGTCTTGAAAAAAAAACCGCTTAAAAATAACAAATTTTACCATCCTGATTTTTTTAAAACTTCATTCGCTACCCACTTCAGCTTCACCTGGTATGCGCATTAGATCGCACGTGCTAAGGCCACAAAGTTGAATTTGTTGGTGGGGTTTTTCTATATTTTGTCGACATCATGAATTAAAAGTTAAGACTCTCTTACCACAGAATTTTTGTCTTTTTTTTAAATCTTAACCGAGGTATTTGTTGGAAATTTTTTAATTGTTTGAAAATCATTTCGATTCGGAGTGGTTGGTAAGGTAAGAGCATGGTTGCTGAAACCGAAAGTTCAAAGTTCAAACCTTCAGCAGAAGTGGCTTGTTACCTAGGGAACAGCAACTAATTTAGGAGAAAACAAATCCAAAATTAAAACAGGAATGGAGACTTTTAGGCCATGGGATTACCAACTCTGATTTTATTTCGCCAACTCCTGCTGTACAGGTAACGCCCTGTCCCTTGGGTCCAGTAGCGTACGCAGGGGGGGGGGGAGCAGGGGGGGGGGCGGCCGGTTGGATAATTGACCTAAAGTGAACGGACAGTGGTGAATGAAGTTGAACCCACCCACCCAGACTCACCCCGCACTGATCTGTTAAGTGCATGTAGAAAAACGCGTAATGATGTGCCAAAGTACCATGCCGCCATAAATTTAGCTTTTTAAACGTAAAACTCTGTAAATATTGTTTTTGCAATTACCAGTAAAAAGGTGTGTGATCAATACAGTGATCTAACCCATACCTATCACTATGTTAAAAAATGATCTTTAAAGAACACAAAGAAGCCGTAGTTAATTAAAATATATGAACTGATCTAAAAGACCGATATTTAGTTGAATGTAGGCGGTTACTCTGGATGCAGTTCTATTCAATTGAAAAGCGTGGTTTTATACCAACTATATTTTTAAAAATTTCATTATGCTGTAATACTTTAGCATTTATGGTGACGATATATTAAATTCTGATTATAGACAAAAAAATTTTGTAAACACGAATAGCGTTAAACAATTTCAATATATTCTAAAGTAATTATTTATTTGTTTTGACATTTATAATTAAATGTGTAGATATGTACACATTTATATTAAGAGAGTGATTATTTCCCCTATTTCACTTGTCTTTTAAGTAATTTCCCAGGAATTATTATGTAAGAATTTTTTTTACAAGAATTCTAGAACAGTTTGTGTTACGTTAATTGTTTTTGGTTGTAGTGTATATATATATATGTATATATATATATATATATATATATATATATATATATATATATATATATATATATATATATATATATATATATATATACATATATATATATATATATATACATATATATATATATATATGTACATATATACATACATATATATATATATATATATATATATATATATATATATATATATATATATACATATATATATATATATATATATATATATATATATATATATATATATATATATATATATATATATATATATATATATAATATAGAACGTGTATATAGAACGTGTTAAAAATTCGGCGCCTTTTTTTTGCTCTATTTGCTCCCCCTACAACGAAAGCCTGGATACGCCTCTGCTTGGGTCCATCAGCTGTGTGGAGAGAGGGGGGCCTAATTCATGGGCAACATCAGGCTTCTCTCAACTTAGGCTCCAGGCTTGGTGCTTAGGTTATAATTTACAATCATCCAATGGTTTATTAACTTTTATAGAGCAGTTGTATAAGGGTTCAAAGAGGTTTAGGCGTGTTTATATTTTTATAACGTAGAACATTCAGACCCACCTCTACAAATTAAGAATTTTTATTTAAGACTCCGCAAATCTCCATAACTTAAATTATTTCATATTTATAGAACCTTCTCACTATTTTAACACACACGCACACAAAAAACATATACAGACACAAACACTCGAACACAGAACTTTTGACTATAAAAATTTATTAAAAAAAACGAGTCACGTCATAATTTCCGACATCTAAGAACTGCCACACAAGTCGTACTCGTGTATTGAAATAAGAAGCTGAAGTTACGTCAGCTTATGTAACCAGCGAAATCAAGCCCAAAAGAGCAGATTATTCGCAACAAGTAAGTGTCAAGAAAATCAAATTCACTGTTGTTCAACGTTGCTCTACTCCATACCACCCTACACCGAATAACACCATTTAAGCCATGGCTTGCTGTGTTTAAAACTCTCACAGCCACCTACCATCATGTGCAATGCTTGCGTTGCTTGATCTACAGCGTCTCTTCTATCCGAAAAAAGATCAATAGTCCAAACCTTCATGATAAGGCTGCAGAGATTGCGCGAGCCGACTCACACAGTTTCTTTCGGGCGTCTCTAGAGGGGAGCTCCCCCCCCCCCCCACACACTCTACCCACATATACTCTCCCCTCCACACTCTCCCCTCCACACTCTCCCCTCCACAATTTCCCTCCACACTATCTTCCCTTAAACGCTGCTCCCCTACCTACTTGAGTGAGCACGGACCCACACCCGCACGAAAAAACAAAAAATTATTTATATATTAAAACTAGCCGTCCCGGCCAGGCCCTGCACTGGCCTCTGTTGAAAACCTATCTGCAAAGGACCATGACATGCGTGCTTAGTAATCAGCGTATAACCGGCATTGCCCACCCTAACCACAACCAACCAAAACCAAAACACACACACACACAAAACCCTAACATAACACAAACGCGGATATAAATACAAACACAAACGAAAACACAAATGCAAACACAAACTCAACCATAAACGCAAACACAATCACAAAAACAAAGAAAACACAAACACAAACACAAACGCAAACAAAAAAGCAAACGAAAACAAATCAAATCCAACCGCACACACAAACCCAACCACAACACAGAGAAAACACAAAAGCAAACGAAAACGCAAAGTGCTCACAATCTAGCCCAAGGCACCATGCTGCGGCGCAGTAATTGCTAAGCTTTCATTCATTATTTTGATATATGTCCTGAAAAAACCGCCAGTTTCTGTCTGTTTGAACAGCCCAATGGACACACTGACCAGGTCAGCTAGGTTGTCTTACTGCTGTGCTTTTGGTGCTACAGCTTTCCTTGTCTACGCCATCTTGTTGGAGAGGAAATTTGCTATCGAGTACAATGGACCAATATCATTAAAATGTATGTATTTATATATGTAGAAAATGTATGTATGTATGTATATATATATATATATATATATATATATATATATATATATATATATATATATATATATATACATATATATATATAAGATTATTTTCTTCATCATACATATACATATATATATATATGATGGTGAAGAAAAACATTTTTTTTTAAATGTGCTCACGCGAAACATTTATATAAAACACATGCTTTCCCTCCCCACAGCTCTGATAGCCGTGCTGTCGATGTTCATGTACGGCATGACGTTCTTCCCCGTGTTCGCTTCACTGGCGCTGGGCACGGCGTTCTCCTACAGCCTGGGTTCCTTGTACGTCTGGATGTTTCTGGCACTGGAGATCTACAAGGTCGCAGAGTGCCAGATGGATGGTGTAAGAACCGTTAGGGCTTGTCTGGTTGTATAGGGACAAGGCTAGGGTTGGGTGTGCGGTTAATGTTTGGTGCAGGTTAAGGTGTAGGATTAGCATTAGGAGCAGACCTAGAGTTATTAGTAGGGTTATAACTAATTGTATGTACAGTTAAGGTAATGCATTATTAAGTACAGGAATAGGTGGAAGTTAAGGTATAGAGTTAGGTGTAGAGTTAGGCTTAAGTGTAATGGTTAGGTTAGGTGTAGAATTAGGCTTAGGTGTACACTTTGGGTTAGGTGTAAAGTTTGAATTAGGTGTATAGTTAGGCTTAGGTGTACAGTTTGGGTTAGGTAAAAAATGTTAACATTAGATGGAGAGTTAGGTGTAGGGTTAGGTTTGGTGTAGAAATAAGTTTCTATTTTGGGGTTAGGTATAGAGTTAGGTGTAGGGTTAGGCTTAGGTGCAGAGTTTGGGTTAGGTGTAAAGTTAACATTAGTTGGAGAGTTAGGTGTAGGGTTAGGCTTAGGTGTAGAGTTTGGGTTAGGTGTAAAGTTAAGATAAGGAGTAGACTTCGGTGTAGGAATAAGTTCTATTTTAAGTATAGAGTTAGAGTATATGTAGACGAAATCCTTTTACATGGTATACGATCCAGCCGTAGCTATTTAGCCCAAAACTTGTGCTGTGTCATATGCCCAGCTTCTATGTTGTAATGCCCACCTGTCTTGTAATGCCCACCTGTCTTGTAATGCCCACCTGTCTTGTAATGCCATAATCCTGTCCTGTAATGCCCACCTGTCTTGTAATGCCCACCTGTCTTGTAATGCCCACCTGTCTTGTAATGCCCACCTGTCTTGTAATGCCCACCTGTCTTGTAATGCCCACCTGTCTTGTAATGCCCACCTGTCTTGTAATGCCATAATCCTGTCCTGTAATGCCCACCTGTCTTGTAATGCCCACCTGTCTTGTAATGCCCACCTGTCTTGTAATGCCCACCTGTCTTGTAATGCCCACCTGTCTTGTAATGCCATAATCCTGTCCTGTAATGCCCACCTGTCTTGTAATGCCCACCTGTCTTGTAATGCCCACCTGTCTTGTAATGCCATAATCCTGTCCTGTAATGCCCACCTGTCTTGTAATACCCACCTGTCTTGTAATGCCCACCTGTCTTGTAATGCCCACCTGTCTTGTAATGCCCACCTGTCCTGTAATCCCCACCTGTCTTGTAATGCCCACCTGTCCTGTAATGCCCACCTGTCTTGTAATCCCCACCAGTCTTGTAATGCCCACTTGTCTTGTAATGCCCACCACCTGTATTGCAGCTGTCTAGAACACTCCTGCTGGTCCGCGCCTTACCGAGTTTGCTATGCCTGTCCTACCTCAGCATCTCCTTGCCGCTGCGGTTCGGCATCGCCTGCTACAGAGGCCAGTATGTCCTGCCAGCTGTTGACCTACCCCCAACGACGGAGACCCTGGAGGACATCAAGGAGTCCTACCAGGGTGCCCATGTCAGGGCGCTGCTGAAAAAACCTGAACAGAACAAGTGAGTGAAGTTGTCTACCTATTGTTACCCCCTAATTCTATTTGTCGTGCATAACACGCTTGGCTTAAGCAGAGGCGTAGCGACCCTTCCCGGCGCCCGGGGACAAACTTTCGATTTGCACCCCCCCCCCCCCTCAAACTTTCGATTTGCCCCCCCCTAAGGTCGGCGCCCGGGGACATATGTCCCCCCCCTCGCTATGCCTCTAGGCTTAAGTGGAAGAATTGGTATAGCGGTAGAACGCACGCTCGGTACCCTGATGAGTGGCCTTCGATCGATCTACCCCCCCCTCCCCCTCCACCTCCATGTCTAAACTGGTATGTGCGGTACACACTAGAAGGAAAGAAAAGCCTAGTGAGAACCCAATGTCAATAACTACACAATATTTTGGCACGTTATTTTCCTCTCGCTTTGGCATTTACTTTGCTACTAGCCATCTTACCAGAATCCCCCCCCCCCACCCCCAAAACAATCGATCACACAACTTTGCTACCAATACTCGACATTAGGGTAAATAACATAACACGAAGCTTACAGCAACTAAGTCTCACCAACTCAATTGATCTATGCTATTTCAAACTCAGGCCTAACTCAGATCTATCTTATTTTTTACTTTTTTACGTAGCCCCATCTTATTTCTAACTCAGACCTTATTTCTAGCTTAGCCCTAACTTACTTCTTACTTAGACCTAACTTATTTCTTTACTTAGACTTAACTTAGCTCTAATATCCATATATTGAGCGGCTGATACCATTGGTATGAGAGATTGTCTATTCATTCTGCTGTCTGTCTATTCATTCAGCTGCCATCTACTAGCTCAGGGGTCTCCAAACTTTTCAGTCCGAGGGCCGCATTAACTATAAAATTTCAATTCGGGGGCCAGTTTCTACCATGCATGTCATTGATTTTTCTGGGTAAATTTTCTCAGCCATCACCAACAAACGTTTTTTTCCGTGGACAAAAAGATCTCCGCGGGCCGGATGAGAGGACATCGCGGGCCGCATCCGGCCCGCGGGCCGTAGTTTGGAGACCCCTGTACTAGCTAATGAATATTTTTCAAGAAGAAATAGGGGACATATACGGCTGTTTTTGTGGATTTCACTGAAAAGATGAAAACTACTTAGGAATCGAAACAATCGAGTTAAGACAATTCTACTGTCAATTCAGTATTTGCTCATCATTATTTGTTTTCTATACAATGCATATTAGAATACTACTTTTTCAAACAATTTTTTTTTTTAAATTTAGAAATTTTAAAATTTCCTCCACGTAGGCCTATTTATGCATGTATGAATACACAACAAGAAAGAACTAAAAATCCCAAATATCCTACACACATTCTTCATATTTTTAGCTCAAGCTCAACACAGCGCAATACGCAGCTCAGTGAGTCATGCCATCACGGAAAATTAGATAAACCTTTTAACCAGCATCCGACAATCGATACTTCTAAAAATAAGTTATTACGTCCCCTTGTAACTTCACTTCGGATGTTGATAGAACAGAATTCATTCCCTTGAATTAGGTTATCTAACTTGTTTGTCCATGTTGTGTATCAAGTGGAATAAATGCTTTTTCTATTTTTCTGAAATACGTGTTACGAGCTGACCCGCGAAGTAGCAGAGTTGTTTTATTTTCTACTTATCAACAATTCATAATTTGTGAATTCGAAACTACCCCACCCCCCTGCCTCACCCACTCACTCACCCCACCCCCCACCCAAACCACGCCCAGTGAACGCTGCCGTTAACAGACGACAATGAAAATATCAAGCAAAACGTATTAATAGCCGTCACTTATTCCAGCTCTACTATTGTAAACATTCGGGGTGAACAATAGTGCACCTGCCAGTGGTAGCGATATGCCTAGAAAGCGGGGTATGGGCGGCTAAGCTGCGTGGTGTCTCCTATGGTCCCCATGCAGAGAACTATGTATTTAGATAGTAGCATCATTCAATTAGTAAAGAAGACTTTCATCAATACACACAAATCTTAATTTAAAGCTGGGTAAACTAAAAAGCCATGATGATTTCGTTGATTGAATTTTGTTTTTATTCTTGAGATCTTGCATTATTTTATTAAATATTGTAAACATTGGTTAAAACACCCTTAAGAATTCGGAGTCCCTAGGGGTAGGTACAGTATATTTCACTTGTTTCTGTGACCTTGAATGGATAGTGTAGCTAAGAAAAAACATAGACGACTTTGTTTTTACAAAGGAATCGAGCCAGCGATCCGAAATCTAGCATTGTTTTGTGTACGTATATATATATATATATATATATATATATATATATATATATATATATATATATATATATATATATATATGTATATATATATATGTATGTATATATATATATGTATATATATATATATATATGTATATATATATATATATATATATATATATATATATATATATATATATATATATATATTATGATGATAATCTTTTCGCATATTTATTTGTTTAGAGCAGTGTTTGGTTTAAAGAACAAGATAAAAGGAATGATTGTCAACAAGTTTAATGAGCTTATATATCACAAACAGACAGGTAGGTGAAGTAGTTTTATGTCAAGTTTTTTATTGTATTTTGTTACGTGCGGTTTGCACACATTTTGCACCCAACACCTCAGCATGTATACAGCTGTATAAGAATTATGTTTATTTTTATTTTGTCCTTTTTCGGACCTGGCGACCTACGTGCAGGTGAAGTAGAGCTCATATATTTCTATTACCTTAGTATATGAACCGATAATGTCAGCACTATGCCCAGCCACCTTCACTTTCAGTCAGGTACCCATCAGAGCTAGATAGACTTAGGGAAATGCTAATTCTCTAGCCAAACACCAGAGCTCGAGACAACAGTCGACTACTCTACTCTTTGACCTCCCTTTCCCATAACAACTCTATAGTCTTACGCAGATTTTAAATAATTTCAAATTAATAAAAACAAAAACTAAATAAACTCGGCTTTAGAGCAACACATAACATAAAATAGTGCAAAAGTACAAACCCCCCCCCCTCCACCCCCAAATATTTTACATAATATTTCCATATGTTGTGAATATCACCAATCTCTAACTCAGATAACAAAAGAATAAAACATGTTAAATTTATTTTTTATTTTTTTTTATTTTTTTTTGTTCTTTTTTCCTATTAATTTATTAGTTAAATGTCATAGTTTTATTTGTCAGATTGATTATTTCATTTGTTTTTAACTTTTTATAAAATTTGGCATATAAAAAACATGTAATTTTTTTTTTCTTCAGGCTTTAGATATTCATCACGTCTAATGTCGGTGATGTTTGTAGCTACCTGTGTCATTTATGTGGTATGTATATTTTTTTGTTTGACCCAATCGTCACAAATCACCATAATAAGCTACACTATTCCCCCCTCCCTCCCACTTCTAAAACTACGTGACACCTCATTTTATAACCCCTCTTCCCACAATATTGCAGTGATTTTTATTTTTTGAAACATCGATTTCTTTCTAAAACATTTCCTCTGCACTGTCAACATTAAGTATATTCAACAATTTCTATTACAGTTAACAAAACACAGTGCTAACTAACTCGTATTAAAATGCAAAAGTGTATGTTCTTATTTTCTGACCCCCACCCACCGCCTTTTACACATTGTCGCATCTTTTAAGTGAGGCGTCTTTTATGGACGACACTAAAACCAATCAAGATTGGAAACTTATTTAGTGTGGTTAGGTTTTGTAGATAATTATTTCTTCAAACAATAGTCTGCCCAAGAAATGTGTTTAAAAATCCCTTTTTCCATTCTCTGGCACCTAACCTACATTTTGTTTTCCTCGGCATCCTAAAGTAAAATTGTGTTTATACGATTTTTTTGGGTATAATTTTTACATAGGCCTACATTAAATAGAGGTAAAGCGTTAGACTTTTAACCCGAAAGTCTCTAGTTCGGATCCGGGTTCAAATCAGTCCCTGAGTCCACCCAAGGAAGATAAAGCATCCCAGCCATGCTTTCTCTTCATACGCTGACATTAAAGAAACAGATGAACTCTACTTCACAAGTGTTTCTTCAAGACTTTTTTCTCCTTAGGGGCACTTGACATTTTCGTGGGGCCGGACTAAAATTTCCGGGGGGGGGGGGGGCAAACACTGTTAAAAGAATATATTTTCTATATAAAATCCATTTCGTTCGGGGGTGGGGGGGTGGGGAGGTAGTAGATGGATGAAACTCTGTACTTCACTCCCCCCCCCCCCACACACACACCCTGGAACCGTCAGGGACTATTACATTTAATAGGTTGTTTTATTTTTTTCCCTGCAGCTTACAGTAGAGATACTCGTCAGGCTTATAATCCTGTTCTCAATGATGACGGATATCATCGAATCATTGCTGGGATTTTTGGACGACGAAGAAAGCGACGAGGAGAGCGCTGCGGAAGAAAATCTTGAGCTGGCAAAAACTCTGTCTGACATTCTCCTATGTATGATATTTTCTCGGTTATGGTTCCTACTTTTAAGTTTTAATTAATTATCAGTTTTTATATATTTATTTATTTGTAAATACACCCTACATTGTAAGCATTGGATTGATTCGACAGTATAAAAATAATCATTAATTTTGTTTTGCATTTATACAGTTGGTCGGTAATTTTAGCACTTTCAGCAAAACAAGAGGACAATTATATACTGTAAATAATGTAATCTTTTAGCAACACTAGAAGAAAATGATGTTCTACTGTAAACATTGTAATCATTTACCTACAGGGTCTTTAATAGTGGCCATTAGTCTGGCATGTATCACCAGTATAATAAATATCTTACACATGATGTCATCTTTCAGGTAAGTAAAGCTTTCAAAGGTGACTAATTTGTCTTCTTTTTTTTTAAATTAGTATATAATTTTTTTTATAATATAACTATATATATATATATATATATATATATATATATATATATATATATATATATATATATATATATATATAAATGTCACACACACACAGATGTATATCCCTCTGCATGTTACACATCTCTCTCTCTCTCTCTCTCTCTCTCTCTCTCTCTCTCTCTCTCTCTCTATATATATATATATATATATATATATATATATATATATATATATATATATATATATATATATATATATATATATAGCCAGACTAATCTCTCTATTTTTTTGTAATTAAACCAAATCTAACAAATCAGTATGTTAGAAAAGAAAGTGTTGATTATCTTTTTCAAAACTACACAGCAGTCTATTTTAACCAAATCCTTTGTATACAGACATTAAGGAAAAAATAAATATTTAAATTTTAAAAATTTGAAGCTATATCCGTCTAATTTTATGTATATATGTTTGTATGTATGTATGCATATATTGAATTTTTATTTTCAGAACAAATTTGTATGCCCTGTACAGAGGAGATAACAGTCACATCCCACCAGCCTCTACAAAGAGTGCTCCCTCTTTGTGTGTAAGTTGCTGTATTCCCTACAACGATTGTCCCATTATTGTCTATGTTGTACTAGTAACTTATTTCATATATAATTTGTTTGGATAATACCATCATTCATGTGTACATGTCTACTGTATCTACAGCTAGGTAGCATCAAGTATGGAGGGTTTCAAGTGGCCTACATAGTGTGGGGTGAGTAGCCTACATTGTGTGGGGTGAGTAGCCTACATAGTGTGGGGTGAGTAGCCTACATTGTGTGGGGTGAGTAGCCTACATAGTGTGGGGTGAGTAGCCTACATTGTGTGGGGTGAGTAGCCTACATTTTGTGGGGTGAGTAGCTAGCCTACATTGTGTGGGGTGAGTAGCCTACATTGTGTGGGGTGAGTAGCCTACATTGTGTGGGGTGAGTAGCCTACATTGTGTGGGGTGAGTAGCCTACATTGTGTGGGGTGAGTAGCCTACATTGTGTGGGGTGAGTAGCCTACATTGTGTGGGGTGAGTAGCCTACATTGTGTGGGGTGAGTAGCCTACATTGTGTGGGGTGAGTAGCCTACATTGTGTGGGGTGAGTAGCCTACATTGTGTGGGGTGAGTAGCCTACATTGTGTGGGGTGAGTAGCCTATATTGTGTGGGGTGAGTAGCCTACATTGTGTGGGGTGAGTAGCCTACATTGTGTGGGGTGAGTAGCCTATATTGTGTGGGGTGAGTAGCCTACATTGTGTGGGGTGAGTAGCCTACATTGTGTGGGGTGAGTAGCCTATATTGTGTGGGGTGAGTAGCCTACATTGTGTGGGGTGAGTGGCCTACATTGTGTGGGGTGAGTAGCCTACATTGTGTGGGGTGAGTAGCCTACATTGTGTGGGGTGAGTAGCCTACATTGTGTGGGGTGAGTAGCCTACATTGTGTGGGGTGAGTAGCCTATATTGTGTGGGGTGAGTAGCCTACATTGTGTGGGGTGAGTGGCCTACATTGTGTGGGATGAGTAGCCTACACCACTGTAGAGAGTTTTACTCACTAACTAATTGAAAAATTAACTACTTTCCTTGCTATTCTTTGGATACATTATTCAGCTTTTCCCGTTCGTGCCTTACTCACATGGAGCAGATGAAGTAGAGTTTTCAAGAACACGACATAGAGAGGGATAATGTAGTCAGCCACAATGTTTCCCCTAACTGGGTCAAGTACTAAATAAAGCTGGGTGGATTCAGGAACGCTCTATAGAATCCCAGGATTCGAACTCGAGACTTTCGTTTTAGCTTTCGATAACACGATCGTTCGACTGAGGCATCCCATGTTACATTACCACATGTGTAAAAAAAATCACATTTTATCTGTGTGTAAAATCTGTAATTTAAGCTTGTAGTAAGATCATCCATTTGTCTACAGCGTGCATTTTGTGTTTTAGCATGTTACAATTAATGCTGAATATGCTCGGTAGAAATCTTTGTTTAATTTTAACAAATACAAGCCTATCACAGTTCAGTACTTTGTATATTTATTTTATTCTCCTCATCATATGCTTTGAAAACTGAATCTTTCGATGAAAAGATCAATGATTTCATATCATGTCTTCCAAAAGCTTACCTGATCAGCAGTGTCATCCTGTTCATAATCTGTCTGATTGTTGCTGTATTTATACTGGTACTTATGGAAGGCTACACTGATTGGCTAGTTAACAAAGTGCTACAAGTATGGTAAGTTTTAGTCTCAAAGGCTTTTACTTATGTCAAGATGTCTCGTATAGGTGGGATTGTGGTAAAAATATGTAGGCCTAACTTAGTCTTTACCAATTTATGTCGTTGTTTTTTTTTTTATAAAGGTATGTTAGTAACATAAATCAGATATCAAAGCACTGAAGGTGTCGACTAAAGAAAATGTGGTTCTCATCTACTAGACTAATTTTAAAATTAAAATAGTTTAAACTATAATTTTATCAAAAGGCCCATTGTTAACAGTCAAAACTATGACCTAAACAAACAGGTACATTTAAAAATGTTACTCTGAATAAGAGTCCCATTGTTAACAGCTAAATCTTTAACTTTCAAGAATAGGCCCATTGTTAACAATTAAAACTATAAATTTCGAGAATATGCCCATTTTTAACTGTTAAAGCTGATCTTTTCAACAGGCCCAGTGTTCTCGTGGCTATTGGTCTGGTGATTGTTCAAAAACTGCTGGCCACTTTTTTGTTTCTTCAAGATCGTGGTCAACACTTGCGTTTGGACAACAGGTGAGTATTTTGTTACAGGTGTGTTGGTTACACGTGGGTTGATTACAGGTGTGTGTGTGTTACAGGTGAGTCTCAGTTACTTGTATCTATTACGAGTGAAGGGTTAAAGTTAAGTAACAGAAGAACTTGTCAGAACATTCAATGACAATGTTTTACTATAACCATCCCAGGAATTTCTTCTTCATCTTCACCTACTTCATGTTCTTCTACAACATCTTCCTGGGACTGGTTTCCTGCCTGTTAAGAATAATCAAAGCCATGATGGTTGGGACGCTATTTTTAGCTCGACTCGATAACAGCACCTTGCCCCGGAAATTTGAATTTTTCGACCCAGGTTTGGCTTTTTAAAGCACTCTTTGATTTAAATGTTTAAATTTAATATTAATATTTTTCCGAATAATTTTTGGCCTATTCACAGTACCCTAAATTAGTATACATTAGCTACTTATCTTAATAATACATATTAGGCTATTGGGGTATCTTTTTACTACATTAAATTATCTTGAAATATTCCAAATTTATGAGCATTTAGATACTTAAAACTGTAAAATATTTAAGTTTTTCAAAATTACATTAACGTATTAAACTACTAATTTATAGTTCTTTTTTTTGTGTCGTTTAATGTTTTAAATGAATGTTATTTATTTACTGTTCAGTGTCTTTAATATTATCAACTACTTTTTAAAATTACTGTAAGAACAATATTTTTTTAATTGAATTTAAAACGTTTAATATTTTTATTTTATAAAAAAAACAGTCGTATTTTTATTTCTTCCAATTTTGTGAATATAAAAGATTTTTGTCATCTAAAATTTCGCTTATCTTTTACACATAGAAGAAAGTTAATCTACTTTATCTTTAAGCGTTCTTCTCAATATTTTTTACAATGTCTTTGAACAGGCTTTGCAGCTTATCAGGGCTACATACACATGGAGGCGGCCCACACCCACCCAGTAGTGAATGTGTTCCTTAGACTCCTCATTAGCTTAAGCAAGTCACGTGCCACCCAGAAAGAGAAATACAGTCTCGTCGATATGCCAGATGCTGATGACACAACAAAGTTGGAGTTGAAAGCCAGTGAGGCAATTGGTATGGCTGTTAAATGAAATCATAAAATTTCCTTCTGTAAAGATTTACTTTAGTTCTTTAGAAATTTTATTCTCTGAAAAGAATTTTAGTTCGTAAACTATCAAATTAATGTCACAGAAAAATTAATCTAATATTAAATCACAAATAGAATCTTTATAATATGAAATATTTTTTAAAAGTTTAGTTTATTCACAATATAATGAATATTATATTTTCTGTTTTTAATATTTAAAAAAAACGCTAATTATTATTTTGATGATAAACTATACAATTGGACTTTAATTAATGATCTATCAAATCAATGTCACATACAAATGTCAATTTTATATCCCAAATAAAAATACCATATAATAAAATAATATATATCATTTTTTGTAAGATTCTGTTTGTCACCATAAAACAAATATTATATGTTATATATGTAACGAAAAGGCTAATTGTTATTTTCATGAAAATGGAATTTAATTTGCAACCTTTCATATTTATATCACAGAAAAAAAATCATTTATTTCCCAAATACTATTTTCATATAGGCATACATAATGTTTTTATAATGGATTCTTTTAGTCCCATTATAACGAAGATTATATTTGTAATAAAAAAGCTAATTGCTATTTTAATTTATAAACTAGATAAACGACCAGTGAATATTGCTGCAAGGTTTAACTGGCACGTCACCTACACACTTCTGCATAACCCAACTGTAAGTTCACCCTAATAGACCTATGACCACTTTTTTTCAAGTTTTGTTTAGTATTATATATTCTACTCATTATATTCTTTAGTAAGTTCAAGTTAGAACATAGTAGTATAGAGTTACAAAATTAAACTTAGAAAATCTCTATTACTTAGTATTTTGTTTACTGCTTGCAAGTTAAATTGAATAATATCGATCAATTTTTTCACAAGTTTTCAACAATAATTTTAAATATTGCACATTATATTAGTTTTACCTAATTATTTCCAATTATGACTCATTATTGCACCACAGGTGAGACTCTACAGAAAGGGATTCATGCAAGCTTTAAAGATAGCACAAAGGGACGGCTTGAAGGTTCCTATTAGTGACAAGCCTATAACAAACTTCGACCTTGTGAAAACACAAGAAGAACGAGAGAAGGAAAGACAAGAGGAAATACAAAGAATCCAGTCTGAACAACAAGGAAAGAAAGATGGCTTTTCTATTCTAAATTTCAAGAAAAACATCAACAGTAACTCTGGTCAAAAAGAGGGGAAGTCAAAAAAGAAAGGGCTGAGTTGGTTCAGGGGGAAGAAAAACTCAGAAGAAACACAAACGTCTGTGAGCTTTGATGAGAAAGAAAGTGAAAACCTAGAGAAGCAAACTGTAGCCTAAATAATTCTTAAAAATTAATAATTCATGTATATTAATAATTTTATGTGAAATTACACATTTTAAATCTGCTATACGCTGTAAAATGTGGTTTGTATTGTAATTATTTATGTAGGCTTAAGGTAAGAATTATACAATTTCTAATACGTGTTAAATGTTATAAAAATGTGTTGCTTATTAAGAAAGAAATTATTTTTAAAAATACTATTTAACTTCAAGAATTATTATAACTCATCTGTAAATAGCTTATATATCTTTAATAGACATTCATTATTTTATGTGGTAATCAGTTAAACCATATGACCTAAGCTTATTGGTTTCCTTCTACCTTATTTACAAAGGGATTTTACTTGGACTTATTTTTTTATGGATCACAAAAAGTTTAGCCTGACAAGACAGACTACTGTAAACAAAAAACTAAACACAATTTTACTAATATTTAATCTATGAAGAACAAATATTTTAGGAAGATGGTTGTCGTAGCAAAATATGTAGTCAAAATGAAATAGCTTTCTATAAAACTGTAAACTAGTGTAACAAGGTCAAGTAACTGGAGCAGGGCGTTGGGTACAGTGTAACAATTAGCGTAAGACTTTCTGCTAAAATATCGTCCCATTTAAAACAATATTACAATGTTTTGTGTTAATTGTTAGATTCAACGTTTAATCTGAAATTCAAACCTTTTAATAAAAAAAATAGCTTAATTTATCTAATTTAAAATTTAAATAACTTGGAGTTTAAACTCCAAGTTATTTAAATTTTAAATTAGGTAAATTAAGCTATTTTTTTTTTATTAAATGCATTGTCAGTAATATTTGATAATTTTTTTCTGTATAGTTAGGAAACATCTGTTCAAGTAATTGTATAATATTATAACTCAATTTTTTTTACAGTAGACCTACCTCTGCATAATCTTTTTGAAAAATGTTCACATGAACATTAAGTTCATCTACTATATTTCATTCTTTTAAAAAATGTGCTTATATTTTGATATTTTGATAGCATATATTATAATATTTGGCCTTATTTACAAGTGGCAACTATTTTTTTATTAGTAGTTTGAAAAATATGGCTTAATGTCAGCGCTAATTAGGACTATTTACATATCTACACTGTTTGTCGAAAGAAATCATATACTTTTTAAGATAAATAATGTTGTTTTTTTACTGAATACCATAATTCATGATCTCATTCGCATTAGGCTATAATTGTTGCCTTGATAGTGAATTGCAGTTTTTCATTAAGTCTACCCAAAATCGTTGACAAACAAAGGGAGTTTACTCTATATTTAACAGGTGAATTAATCGAACTATTTACCACTGTTGTTACTGTTCTACGGGGAGGTATTAATTTGAATGCGTGAATCAAATAATTTTACAGTATTTTTAGTGGGTTATCAATATACCCGGTGGAAACTCGTTTTAGTGAGTAAATTAAATAGATATGAAAAAACTATAAATATTTAGAGATACATGCATAATATGTACTCTGACAATTGCTGTAATGTACTGTAGTGTTTTTTTCTTTCTCGTATATACAAAGTATAGAGAAAGTCTTTTAATCGTAAAAAAAAATCGAGATATTTGCAAATCTTTACGTTTTAGGGCTCCCTGAGTTGGAAAACCATAGTTTTCCGATCTTGTCCGTATGTCTTTGTGTATGTGTGTCTGTTTGTGTGTGTGTGTGTGTGTGTGCAAACACGATAACTTGAGTACCGTTACAGCTAGGTTAATGAAATTTAATATATAAGTATTATATCGAAATCATAGATCAGTATCAACTTTTCAGCGATTTCCGATAACCGGAAGTGGAACTTTTTCTACTTTGAATTTTTCAAAAGCCTATAACTTGAGTACTATTTCAGATAGATACATGAAATTTCACACGTAGGTAAAAAATCTAATTCTCTGACATCTATCAAATTTTTAGTAATTTCCGTCGACCGGAAGTAGTGATCTACGCTATTTCCGATTTCTCAAAAAAACGCATGTGAATTTATAAAGTACTAATAATATCCCGCATTCTTATGCACATTTTATTTGGCGTTCACTTGGTGTGCCATTCTTTTTTTACGAGATTCTATTCTATTATAACAAGTTTAAGTAATTAAAAATGGATTTAAAATATTGCCTATATCCCGAGTTGCCATCCCCCCGTGAGGTTATTTTAGAATATTCGAAAGTTTAGGGGAAATCACTCCCGGTTTATTTTTTCATGTAAATCACTTATTATTAATACATAAAATGTATAAAATATAATGAAAAAAATACTTTTTAGGAAGAGCATTAGAGAAATAGCTATTTGAAAAAGAAGAATGTTTTATTTGAAGTGTCTTATTTTAATCTACATATCATTGATGCCGCTTAATATATTATAACCTTTTCAGTTAATCTCATATTTGATTAAGATCTAGTTATAAGACCAAGTCTCAATCCAAAAAAAAGTCCCTACTATTTATTTTATCTCCTCAGAAATCTCAATCTCCATCAAACATCTAAATTGTCAAAGTAGGAATAAAATTGAAATTAAATGAATTGTATTATGTATAAAAACAACTTCAATGCACACGTTAAAAGAAGTATTACTAGTCTATAGTAAATCTATATAAGTTTTCACAAGCCGATGATGAAAACTGTAATACTTAAGTGAACATGGCAAGACAAACTGACCCTGTAAGTTCTATGTTGGAGGCAAAAAATATCTACATTTATAGGACTATAGTATACATGTTATATTTTATATAAACACATATTATATATTTGTCAAACAAATTTATTTCATTATATATATATATATATATATATATATATATATATATATATATATATATATATATATATATATAATTCTTTTGCATTTAAAGTACAAGACCAGTAGCTACTTTTATTCAATTAATTATAATTTATACGTGTAGGAATTGTGTATCGATAATCATGCTCAAGTTCGATGACCAATTTTTTTACATAATTATTATTTTTGACATGTAATAGCACAACTAGTTTGTTTGATATTAAACCAATTAATTATAATGTTTTTGCTATTGGTGTCACTTTTTCATAGATCAATAATTCAAAAATGAAATATACACTGTTTATAAAACGATTAGTTTACTGTTAAACGTTACATTAATATGAAAATTATCACTTTATCAAGAATATGATGTAGAGTTATGTAGAGTTTACACAAAATAAGTTTGGGCTTTCATTGCTATGCTCAGAGGGTGATGTCGCATTAATATGTTACTTTGTTTTATACAAAATAAAAACTAATACAACAGCAGATTTTAAAATTATGTGTTTCAATATAAAAATTTAAACTAAAAAACAGGTTTTCATACCTATACCACCACTAACGTCTTCTAGCTCTCCTCGATTTTTGCTAAGCTAAATCCCTTATACCCCAATCCTTACTGCTCCCAATCCCTGTTACCACAATCCCTGCTACCCACAATTCCTCCTGTCATAATACTGTATCCCACAATCCTGAAGCAAGAACCTGCCTTATAATTTGTTATACCCCCTCCTACTTTCATTACCAATTTTATATTAAATACCTATGAGGAGTATAATACATTTGTTTGTGTAATAACCCGACCTTGTATTAATTTTATTTCAATTTTACAATAAGTAATGCCTTACATAATTTGCTTTAGCAAAAACTTATTTTACATTTGCATTTGCAGATTTATTTAAAGTCTTGTGTGTGATATTCGAATTCGTTTCAGAAATTCATTGTCCTGTGCTGTTCTACGCCAGGCTACGACTCGTAGTTTTATGATGTTGATTTTATGTAAATAAAAAGTTTTATGTACATCTTTCAAATAGATTAGTCACTTTCCTGTACATTATACTGTATATGTTAATTAAAATGAGAACAAATAGAATTGATTAATAATTAAGAATTTTAGTTGTGATATTATTGTCTCCTTTTTCTAACTTTTCATTTTCAGATTTTTTAAAAAATTTTTTTTACAACTGTGTGTTTTAAATAGGATTTGTGAAAGAAACAACAGACAAAACATTATCATGAAATAAAACTAAAACATTTTGCTTTTAAATTTGTTGTTATTTTGTAGTACAAAGCTAGTGGTAAAATTTTGCTACTAGTGATGTGTTGTGGTAATAGTCGAAAGCTGCTACTGTTATGTTGTGGCAATAGTCGAAAGAAGTGCCGTACATCATGAAAGCCCACTACATATCTAGCGGCTTCTCGAGATATGGTCTTTGATGTTTTTCTTTGAAGAATTTTGCCGACGACAGCGTGTGCTTATTCTGTAGGGGGAAATAGAACTCGGCCTTGGCAATGGTGAAAGAAAATATAACTATAAATAGCTTTATATATATATATATATATATATATATATATATATATATATATATATATATATATATATTTGGAGACAATTTTCGAACCCCCTATTTGGTCCCCACCCCCTGACCTATCCCGCCACAGTACACTTTGTAGGACCAATCGAACAGTTATAATGCCAATGTGTAAACGTGTTACGTGCCCCCTAGTTGGCTATCAAAGGGGAGCAGCGACTCACAGAAGTCATTACAAATCTGAAGTTTTTCCTATATTTAATCTACAGTTTGTGTATTGGATTTTGATGTTTGCGGAGGAACGTGGTATAGTAACTGTAAAATAAAGAAATCGTGCCGCAGCTACAGTAAAATTTTAATACAAACCAAACATCAAGGCTGAAATTCGCGAAAATTAAAATTTAAATTTGTGCGGGTGTCAGACGTCATGACAGGTTCGCCCCTGAACAGAAGGCTATGTCTATTGATAATCCTGTTCTAGTTCGATGACAAATTGTTTAATCTAATCAGTTTTCTAGAAATGTAAAAACACAATTAATTTGTTTAAAAAAGTGAAGGAAAAAGATAAACCATTTAATTTTTACTTTCTACAGTTGCGGAACTAGAAAAAGCCCCCCCCCCCACCCTGCCGCAGAGTTTCTTTTTTGGCTCCTATATATATATATATATATATATATATATATATATATATATACTACTAAAAGTCAAGTTTGTTTACATGTTTGAATATTTATTTTTTTGTTTGTTTGTTTGCCTGATCGAATATCTCGCATGGTTACACTCATCGTGGAAAGCTGTAAAATAGTATGTAGGTAGAGAATAATTTTTTAATGCAGACAGACTGTTAATCACAAATTTATTTAAAGACGTTAATTAATTTATTGATTTATTCATACGCAGAATAACCCATTTTTTTTTTAAATGTTAAAACCTTGACTAAACTTTGTGGGAATAGTGACGTCACAGGTTTTTGTTTACTCTTTAGTACAATAAAATGGCGGCGTCTATTGAAGAAAATTGTGTTCCCATTCAAAAGTTTAACGCGTTCTAAATCTAATTTTCTGTCGGTCATAACTTTAACAATACCTCCGTTTGCTGTATTTATTACGTTCCAACACTTATATCAATTTTAAACTGTCTTTTTCATTTAGGTTTACAATAAATTTCTCTAGGTCTAAAGATCAGCTGTCGAAGGAAAGTTATTTATAGATCTAGATCTAGAATCTAGAATCTAAAAATCTAGGTCAAATCAAAGATTTATTAGTTATAAATACAATAAAAAAAACGAAACTTTAGCAAACCAGTCGTAGATCTAGAATATAGATAATTCTATCTAGATTTAGATAATAATGAGTTTCTATATACTAAACTATTTTAGACCTTTATTATTTTATATAAATCTTTGTTTGTATAGCTATGAAATATGCTAATTAGGAAATGCTGGATGCAGGGCCTATTTGCATAACTTAAGATTCATACGCGGCTTCTATACCGCTAAGTGTGCAAAATTATAGACGTAAACTCTAGATATAGCTCAGTCGTAGATCTAAAATATAGATAATTTTCTATCTAGATTTAGATAATAATGATTTTCTATATACTAAACTATTTTAGACCTTTATTATTTTATATAAATCTTTGTTTGGAATATGGTAATTTTGAAATGCTCGCTCCGGGCCTATAAGCGTAGCTAATGATTAGATCTAGATTCTAGGTCTAGCAAGAAAAACTAAACATAAGAAGACTTAAGCAAAAGAGTCGTAGAATCTAGACTAGATCTAGATAATTCTATCTAGATCTAGATAATTTCAGACCTTCTTTATTTTATATAAATCTTTGTTTGGCTAATTTAAGATAAAATTTAATTTGAAAGTTACTAGGCCTACTACTAGAGTTAGATCTAGATCTATGCGCGTAAGGAGACTCAAAGAATAGTATAAAACTTCACTTGTAATGTCACGAGTAAATAGCTAACTTGGTAGTGAGGTCGGCTCTCATTCGGGTGGTACAGGTTCAAGACCAATTCGCTAATGATCTTTTTTTTTTTTCAATTTTTTTTTTTAGATGTGAATAATAAAGTTGCCTATCTGAACTTGGCAGGATACAGGGCTGGTGAAGTAGAGTTTGTCTGTTTCTTTGTCCTAAGCATATGAATGGATAGTGTGGTCAGAGACATGCTCGGCTGGAATCGTTTTTTAAACGATAAAAACATGTTGTCTGAGACTTGGCGGGACACTGGGCAGGTGAAGTAGAGTTGAGTAGGTCACCTATGAAGTTAGTATATGAAGGGATAGTCCGAAATCGGTGTTTTCGGTGTTTTTAAAAGATAAAAAACAAATTTTTGAAAGTGGGGTCTGTTTTTTTGTGACGATAAGTGACACTGCAGTAGCGTAGCGAGGAGGGGGGGGGGGGCGGGAGGGGGAGGGGAGGCGGGGGGGGGGGGGGAAGGAGAGGTGGAGGGGGGGGCGGGGGGGGACGACATATGTTGGGGCGCCAAAATGGTTTGGAAAAATAAATTGAAAGGTTGAGGGGGGTTCAAATCGAAAGTTTGAGTGGGGGGGGGGTGCACATCAAAAGTTTGAGGGGGGGTTGAAAATCGAAATCTTGGGGGGGGGGGGTTAAAATCGAAAAGTTTGTCCCCGGGCGCCGGGAAGGGTCGCTATGCCTCTGAGTGACATACGTGATGTTTTTTGATGGATGACCCCCGAAACCCACAGTTATCCAACGGATGACGGGTATTCTAGTATATATATATATATATATATATATATATATATATATATATATATATATATATATATATATATATATATATATATATATATATATATATATTCCCGTTTCCATCCTCCATCGTACCTTATCAAAGTTACCGCACATGTCCCGGTTGTCGCCCTCGTCCTAAAATAGTGTCAACCTATGGCTGTGTGTGAAGACGGAGAGGGGGAAGAACTCGGCCTTTATCTTATGCAAACGACCCCCATTTTAGTTTTTTTTTTTTTTCTCAGTTCTGTACAAGAAGCTTAAAACTGTGTTAACGTTGAGCAGTAGTCGTTCGTTTTGTTTACGTTATAGGAAGCGTACAAACACAAGTACGTCTTCTGGATACCATACCGCCATGGATGCAGATTTTTAGTAAGTGCTGACCTCGGTGTTCATGTTTATCCAGATTTATGTGTTACTTTTGTGTGGATGATCATAGTAGAGCTAAATGGTCGTAATCAGTAGCGTACACGGGGGGGGGGGGCATTTTCAGCAAAGTGGCACCTTTTTTTGGAAACCTTTTACTCAAAGTTTTAAACAGTGACATTTGTCTGAAATTTTTCTTTTCGTCAGCACAACGATGTAAGTCACTTTCAAGATTTCTTTTTATGCTGCAATTAAGCATACAATACAAGACTAGTATTAATAGTTGTATTGGTTTGCCATTATAAAAATAAGCTTTACTATGCATTTTGATGTTTTAAAAAGCCGTATGGGTAGTACCACTTGAAAACTGGGGTTTTAACTTAAAGTCCTCTGTATAATGTTTTTGCTTAAATAATTAAATAAGAAAATATAATAAAAATATAAATAAAAATAGAAAAGAAAAAAATTAAATTTTTTGTTTTCCAAGACTGAGTTATTTAAATGTAAACAACGATTGCCCTACATTTCTTGGATCATATTTGTCGGGTCAGTAGTTTGCTTGCATTACCACCCATCACGCCCCAGCACGTGATGTATGAAAGACTTGAGTGTACGTTAATCACTCTCAGTAATAGTGAGGTAGACCACACCTCGACGACAGCCCGGGTGTCAGGTACGCAGCAGAGAACTTTCGGGAACCCACGATTACACTACGGCAGATGCGCCGCTTACGACCCCTGGCTCGGTTTAATCATCGAATGTCGTGTGCCACCGTGTCAATATTGCAGGGTGCTTTTTAAAACGAACGTAGGCACCATAGTGCTCTCAGGATATCCAGGGGAGCCAGATTGAGCCGGTGCGCCGTTGGAAGCGCCTGATTCAATTTAATCAACGAATATAATACCACATCTTATCCATATTTTATCGCACTGTTTAAAAAGAACGTACGCGCTATAGCGCTCACGGTAACGCAAGGGAGCCAAATAGCACCTTGAAGGCGCCAGAGGAATCTCCTGATTCGATTTAGCGAGCGACTATAGCAACCCATTCTATCCATAGCCTATCGCACTCTTTAAAAAGAATGTAGGCGCCATAATGCTCAAGTGTAAGCCCGGGGTGCCAAATCGACCCCTACCAAGGCGCTGGAGGACGTGCCTGATTCGATAAAGTCAACGATTATTGTTGCCAATCGTGTCTTTAGTTTATAGCCTTTTTTTAAACGAACGTAGTGCAAGAGAACCTGAGCGCTTCTGGTCGTGCGGTCGACGGGGCGCCGGCGGTTGCGACCGTTGCTGTTTTACTGCTGAATATAGTATAAAGCACTTCAGACGAGGCGATTCGGTGCAATGTGGAGTGGTGGGTTCGGATCTCGCCTCGTTAAAACGGCTAAGACTTTTCTAGGACTGTATTGTGTACAGATTTCTACATCTGGCATTTTAATAACAATTTATGTCAATACTGCTGTTCCTTAACCACCGTGTTCCGTATACAGTTTAAATTCTTCAGATTTGTATTTGTAGTACAGTATGTAATATCTCGTTCGCTAACTAATAGAAACAGCATGCTTACGTAGTAAGTGAGAATTCACGTATTACATAAAACGAAAGGAATGAGGTTGTGTTTAATCATTTTGGTATCAAATATAATCTGTGGTTGTATATAGCAATTTTACTGAACACTGCATTCGGTTTTCTTTATTCTTATATTCTAGAAATGCCTGTTATTTTGTATGGTTGGATAAACCAATTTTTACGGTTGTTCTCTAAAAGATGTGCTTACAATCATTTAATTTTATAATATTAATATTTGTCTTCTAATATCTTGTGCTGTTGTGCTTGGTGTTTTGAAGTATTTATTGCCACTAGAACATGCTATCAGGCATGTGAACGTGATTTACAGTTTTATTCTGTCTGGCGGCTTCTTATCTTGTGAACTATATTCTGCCCACGGTAAATGCATATTCAAGTGGCCATATATTTTAACTTAAGGCCAGACATCGCACATGTTTTCCATGTTTTCGACAGTTTAATTTTTTTTTCTGATAGTATGGGTTTAACAATAATTCTGATAATAACATCATCTGGCTATCTAGCCTGAACGTTTCCAACCTCTACAGCCAACGATTATCCTTTTATTGGAATGTAAAACATGGTTATTTCCCCCCCCCCCCCCCATCAAATGTTTACACTAATACGCGGACAGCGGCTATCTTTGAGCGTGTGTTACGTGTTTTATTTCCCACGACGCATCATAAACTGTATTTCAATCTATGTACCAGACACTCGTTTACACGCTGGTGTTGTGACTTTTTTCTTTGTTCTAAAAAGAATGGGATAAGAGTTGTTTTCTAGAAAGTAAAATTTCTCGTCAACTCCATATAACGGCATTTGCGTAAAAAAAGAATGGGTAGAGATTCTTTTAAATGATTGACCAATCATATTACGGCACATTAAATCAAAATAAGTCTCGATAGGTTGGCGACTAACCGCCGCTTCCCCTACTACTATTTTAAGGATAGCGGCCCTTTTTCGGATAATAATTAAATAATATTTAAAATAAGACATTAAAAAAAATCAACAGAAACGTTACTGAAATTACGTTTTAAAAACGGTCATGTTATGTACCATAAATATCATCTTTTAATAACTCATCGATAGTAGATCTATAGCTTACTTCTTGGCTTACTTATCGGAGTCTAGCTCAGCGCCAGGTATGTGCGAGGCGCTTTTTTTGTCATCACAATGTCGGTCCACTTTAGTGCCTGTACATCTGTTATTTGTGTTATTCCTGCTGGATATAGACCGTCAACCACCCACAGATCGATCTTAATTCACAAGTGTAGTCTTTGCTTGAGTTGTCAGGCTCAATTCAGCCATCCCTCTTTTATATAGGAGGCCTATTACCTTTGGATTTTAAGATCAGTCTAGAAACGTAGGGTGTTTAACTAAAGTGCGCCCCGTAGAATACGATTTTGCTTATCTTTGAATGTATATACTAGCAGGAAGGGGAACTGCGGGTCCCTTGCTTGTCAGCTGATTACAACTTTTTAATTTTTTAAAAGGCGTCTTGTACTGATGAACACATTTTAGGTGGATTGTATTAAAAATCGATGCGACAATATAAGTGGGGGGGGGGGGGAGGGGGGGATATGAAGCTAAATAAATGTACAGAAAAAAAAAAACACATTCTCACACAACTTCAAAAACTTCAAAAAAGTCTTCATAGAGCACAAAAGCAGTAGCTAATTCAAAAATCTAAACTTTTGAAACACAAGACCAATAATTTAGTTGAAATTAAATATAGTTTTTTTTAAATACCTTCTTTTACTTGCAATTTAAAACTAGTACATAAACATTAACATATTTTACATAATTTTAATCATCTAATGTAACCGAAGTATTTTACTGATGTACGAATCAAATAAAATATTGAACATGGATTTACAATTATTTTTTTCCCCGCTTCAGACATGTAATTTAAAACGCCACTTTGCCTTGCATGTTCGCTTTTGTATTACAGTTTTCGTCATCGCCTTGTGAGGACTGATACAGATTTACAATAGTAATATTTCTTTCTTACATGTAGCCTACTTTGATTCATGAGTAATGTCTGAATGTATTTTTCACTTTAGCGAAGCAATGTGATATATATGTATATATATATAGGCCTTTTTTTTACTCGCCGCTCCCCCTTACCCGAAAACCTTTATACTTCTGACGACAAATTGACAGACAGACGACAGACCGAGGAAGCAAATTAATCAAAAGGTGTAAATCAAAGCATGTCTGTGACGGGCGTGCCGACAGACTGGCTGGCTGACGTGTCTTTTATTGTAACCAAACGCCTTATCAGATCGGGCTCATTTTCTCCCACACTGGTGCATTGTAAACCTGGAAGTGTTTGTGCGCACTGTCTGGCTTAATTCGGTAAAATTTCAAATTGTTTTTAATTTTACAAATATGTGGCCATTTAAGCGAACATTTTACACAATTGTTTGGTCTTCATAATTTAAATATTTTGCGCTGCGTGGTATTTAGTTCATTATTTGTAAAATTCTGTATTTTCTTATTTAGTGTTTATTTGACATTCTGAAATAAAAACGGGTATGCGGATATAATAAAATTAGATAAGATCACAATTTAAAATGCTATTATTACTATAATTCAGGTTTTACTTTTTATTATTTTCAAGAGCTGCAAGCTACATTCTAATTATTATTTATTTTAGCAATACTTAAGACCTCATTTCAGCTATTTTAGTACTTATTAATTTAAGTTTAATATAGCGTGAATCATTCAGCGTCTCATCAATTTTGTCTTTTGTTTATTGACGCTCTACATTTACATTTTTAGTCTTTATCATTCTGAATAATAAAAACGGTGGTTGAGAATATAATTAAATTTAAACGCTGCTATGATTATAAAACAGGTTTTACTTTTATTTTTTATTCAAAAGCTCAACACAGCTAACTTGTTTACTAATAATTATTTATTTTATTACTAATTTAAGTCACTAGCAATAGAATTTTAAAAGATTTGATAAGATAGATTAATATAATTGTCTTGGAGCTACTATACGTTACATTTGGTCTTTTACTGTCGTGGTAGAGTTAAGGTCAGTTTATATGGGCTTAATACTAAGTTTCTAAAAAAATTAAAATATAGTTAGTTTATTAGTTGAGTTTTATAAAAAATGTAAGTTGTGGCAATTTTGTAGGTCGATGTATTCGTCGCAATCGGGCAAGTAAATAACTCTGGTTTCTCTTTTACTTTCTTGTATAAACAGAATATAGAGGTAGTATTGTAATCGTGCAAAAAAATAAACCGGGCGTGATCTAGTTAAAAATGCCCGTTTCCGGATAAATTAATGTTTCCGTTTTTTTTTATTTGAATTCATGTTAAATTTCGTTTCCTGCTAATTTCAGTTTAAATTTCCGGATTAAATAAAAAAAAACCGGTTCCGAATAAAGTTCCGTTTCTGTTAAATTTCGTAACTGTTAAAGTTCAAAATTTCATTATTCGGCTAAATTTTCAGATTCGGTTAAAGTGCCGATTCCGGTTAAAGTTCTGTTTACAATTTTAATTTCGTATCCTATTAAATTTCCGTTTATGCCTGAATTTCCGTATCCATCTGGGAAACTTTTTGGATCCTATTAAAATACGCATTCTGGAAAAAAAAATCAATTGTAAATGAAATTTCGTTTCCGGTCGAATTTTTCTCGTTTTAATGTGAATTTTGCATCTCAGGCTAAATGTCCGGATCGGATTTAAATGCCGATTCTAGATAAAAATCCGTTTTCAATTACATTTTCGGTTAAATTTGATGTTGAGGTGGTGATTTTGGTTTTGTTTTCGGTTTAGAGAAAGAGACAACACTATCAACTTAGGGCCCGTTGTAATTCTTCCTTAACGGGCCATTTATCTAGTAAATACAATATTTCTCTACACCCCAGACTTTAAGTATACAGTATTCACGATATTTTTTAATACTAAAAGAGAGATTTCTAAACATTTACCCAAAGCAATTTATCAGATGTGAAGTAAATGTACATACGAGTCTATTAGTTTCTAAGGTTGCGTGAATATTTTTTTACTTTCTCGTATACAGAGTATAGAGGAAGTATTTTAATCGTTGGCATGGCAACCATATTTTCAAAAAAAGTCCCTGATACTTGCAAATATCTTCCTTTAAGTACCCTAACTTAGAAACACACAAATTAATCAATAAAACATTTTAATTGAGATGTTGCTTTTTTTCTGGAGCCTACCCCTTAATCAAAAACACCTGCATAGAAATTGGGACTATCTTCGGATATTGTACGTTACAATAATAAACACTTGATTAGTCTTAGCAGCTGTGAATCGGGTTGATTAATTGTATATATATTATTTAAAAGAAAACATGACTCACATTCACTTAATCTCCGAGGCTAAACGCCCGACACTCAATCCCCGATACCTAATTCCTTAAAAGTTTAATCCCCAGAAGATTAATCCCCAGAAACCTAATCCTAAAAATGAAAGAACTAGAAAAATGATTTTAAAAAAGCAACCCCGTTCTTGTGGGTAGGCCTATCTGATTTACATGGGGAAAAGAAAAGGGGGCTGGGCATATTGCTGACCACACCATCCCTTCATATGCCGAGGTTGAGAAACATATTCACTCAACTTTATATACCCAATGTATGCTAGGTTTAACGAGGAATCTTTACTTATCTTTAACGGGATAAAGAACATTCGACTTTACATTGCGTACTTTAAGAATTTTAGCTGCTTTGAATTACAGTAAAAAAGCAATAAAACAAAAAAAGAATGTTCTAAAAATAGAGTCACATAAAATGTAATGTAAAAAACATTAAAGGAAATAAAATGTAATAAAAAGAGAGCCACAGCAAATAACATAAAATAAAAAGTTGCGCAGTTTCAAATTGCGTCCTCGGAATATTGCTCGAGCTCATTAATATGTAAATAAAAAACAGCAGTTTTATCATCCTCCACCGGCATATTGCCCTAAACTTTATTTTGGATAATTCCCACATTTTAAATACGTCTCCATTGGATATGTTAATGTTAAACCTTATTTCATACTATAACATTAAAATTAATGTTTAATATGCATCGACTTGATCAGATTGGATGTTGAAGTTAACAATTATAACCTGTTTTTACAGATCAAATTGATAAATTATTAAAAGTCCTCTTAATAGAATAAGTTTTATCTTGCTTTTTGGTATCGAAAAAATTCAATAGAACAAAGAAAATATAAAACAGAAAGCTAGAATAAACGACAATCGGGGGGTACAAGAATGAGCACAGATTTCATCGGCGAAGACAGGAAAGAGAATGAGACGGATGATGATAATGATACGTAAGTACATAGAATAGCAACGTGTATATATATAATTATACAATTCTATAATTATATAATTCTATAATTATATAATTATATATATTGTATATGTATATATATATATATATATATATATATATATATATATATATTGTATATATATATATACATATATATATATATATATATATATATATATATATATATATATATATATATATATATATATATATATATATATATGTATATGTATATGTATATGTATATATATGTATATGTATATGTATATATATATATATATATATATATATATATATATATATATATATATATATATATATATATATACATATATATACATATACATATACATATACATATATATATATATATATATATATATATATATGTATATATATATATATACAATATATATATATATATATATATATATATATATATATATATATATATATATATATATATATATACATATATATACATATATATATATAGATATATATATATATATATATATATATATATATATAATTTTTACCAGGGACTGTGTCTCCGACATCAACCACTACGCTTTCTACTCCTACTCCATCATCCCAGCTGTAAGCTTGGTTTTAATTTTTAATTTGTTTGTCTTAGTGGGTGGGGTATGTGGTTTTCTTGTGGGTGGAGATAAGGCTGTCTTGTGTGTGGAGTATGAGACTGTCTTGTGGGTGGAGCCTGGGATTCTCAAGTAGGTGGAGCCTGGGATTGTCTTATGGGAAAAAAACACTACTAAAATAATTAAACTCCATTCTGCGATAACAATGTGCGGAATATTAGAGATGTTGGTTTTCTAGACAATTATAATTTTTATTGTATCTTCTTGTTTTGCTGCTTTTGTTCCTTCAAAAATGGCGGCGCTTATGAACTTTTAAAATGTTGATCGGTCTTTTGATTTTTTAATTGTTGAACGTTTGCGTACCAACAGCTGAATGAAATTTTCCTACGTGTGTGTAAACGTATTATGTCTAATGTCAATGTAGTCTCATGTGTACGTCAATGTGACCTCACCTGTCAATGGTACCTCACCTGTTAATGTGACCTCACCTGTCAATGTGACCTCACCTGTCAAGTGACCTCACGTTTCTGCCCCTCCCCAGGTGGTCCTGACCCTACTCATGGCGGCCACCAAAAGACGCAGACAGAAACTTCTAGACGTTCTTACAGGCCGGCCTGGTCTAGTCTAGTGAGTTCAGCTTACATTTACATCTGGTTGTCCGGCACTTTTATACCCATCCTCTATTTTATTGCTTTAAAACATAAACTCACAAACCAGCAAACGCGCCTGTATATGTGTATTTACTGTATCTTACTTACAAAAAGCTGACAAAAATTGATTGCAAGAGTTCAACAAATACAAGTACAAAGTTGAAGAAGGACAGCACCCCATCTAAGAGAGAAAACGCCAATATAAAAAAGTAGAACATTTTATCCGATAGGATTACCAACTCTGATATACTTTCGGCAGCTCTTGCGACACTGCTGATTCGAGAGGCGTAGCGAGGGGTGGGGGGGGGGGCGGGCGAGGGGGGACAAATGTCCCCGGGCGCCCACCTTAAGGGCAGTATTTCTTCCAAACTTTTTTCTCCGGGGGGGGGGGGGCACTTGAAATTTTCGGGGGTGGGGGGGGCGGTAGACTTTCTTCGGAGGGAGGGGGGGGGGCGGACACTGCTAAAAGTATATATCTTCTATATAAATTATATAAATTTCATTTCGTTGGGGGGGGGGGGAGGCGGCGGTAAAAATGTTTCGGGGGGACTTTGCCTCCCCGAAAAGACGCCTGGAAGAAACTCTGCTTAAGGGGCGCCAAAATGGGTTGGAAAAACAAATCGAAAGTTTGATGGGAGGGTGCAAATCGAAAGTTTGAGGGGGGTGCAAATCGACGAAAGTTTTGAGGGGAAGGGATACAAATCGAAAGTTTATCCCCAGTCGCCGGGAAGGGTCGCTACGCCTCTGGCTGATTCCAAGCTGTACAGTAACGTCCTGTCCCTTGGATCAATCAGCTGTGTAGGAAGAGAGTTTCTGACACTTGGGCGCGATCTGGCACTTTTCATCTAAACCGCCCAATCTTTGAGCTTAGATTACAATGTGCGATCATCCAATGGTCTATTATAAACGGACGAAAAACCAAAAAAAAACATTTTTATTGAAATTATATACTTACCCTTTTCCGCACCAAGAAGTTTCAGCTGCTCCCCCCCCCCCCTCACATTCTGGTGAGAAATGTCTAAAAAAAAAACATACATTGTATAATCATTAATTGCTAAGCTTTCATTCATTATTTTGTGCTTAATTTTTGTCCTAAAAATAACCGCCAGTTTCTTCCTGTTTGAACAGCCCAATGGACACCCTGACCAGGTCAGCTAGGCTGTCTTACTGCTGTGCTTTTGGTGCTACAGCTTTCCTCGTCTACGCCATCTTGTTGGAGAGGAAATTTGCTATCGATTACAATGGACCAATATCACTAAAATGTATGTATTTATGTATGTAGAAAAAAAAATGTAATTAAAAAAAATATAAATAAATATATATATATATATATATATATATATATATATATATATATTTATATATATATATATATATATATATATATATATATATATATATATATATATATATATATATATATATTTATATTTATATATATATATATATATATATATATATATATATATATATATATATATATATATATATATATATATATATATATATATATATATATATATATATATATATATATATATATATATATATATATATATAATATATAATGTGTGTGTGTGTGTACTAGCCGTCCGGGCCATGCCCTGCTCTGGCCTCTGTGGAAAATCTATCTGTAAAGGACCATTACTTGTGTGTTTATTAAGCAGCATATACCCGGCATTGCACTGGTTTAGGAAATATTCAATTTTTACAATTAACTGTCTTTTGCAAATATGGACATTTGACAAAATAACACATAACTCTAAACCGTAACTCTAACTTTGAACTTAACCCTAACCGCAACCTACCAAAACCAAAACACAAACGAAAATGGCAAACGCAAACTTAGTGCAAACATAACATGATATGTCTAGAACCAGTGCCACCCGCATGAAAGCCAATTACACTATTACATTAGCTATCTAGGCTCGTGACGTTATGCCACTTTTTGTGCTTCATATTAAGAGTTGAGTCTGTTTGAGAAACTTGATTTACGCAAATAGGCCCTAGATCTAGTATCTTTCAAATTAAATTGTAACTTAAATTAGCCAATTCCATAGCTAAACAAACAAAGATTTTTATAAAATAATGATGGTTTCCAAGCGTTTAGTATAGAAACTCATTATTATCTAGATCTAGTTAGAGTTATCTAGAATCTACGACTGGTTTGTTTAAAGTCTAGTTTTTGTCGTAAGTCCAGACTCTAGAACCTAGATAGATAAATCACTTGTATTCTTGAATTAGATGATCCGTGAAGCTAAAAACCAAAGATTTATATCAAATATTTAAGGTCTAAAAGAGTCTAATAAAGAAACTCAATAAATATTCTGACTTTAAAATGGAGTTTATTATTAACTCATTAATTTGGTTTGACATAGATTCTAGATCTATAAATAACTTCCTTCGACATCTTATCTTTAGTTTAGATTCTAGATCTAGATAAATTTATTGTATACTTAAATGAAAAGGACTGTTGAAAATTGATATAAGCGTTTGAACGTAATAAAGCTATAGCCGACAGAAAATTACTTATATAATGCGTTATACTTCTGAATAGGCAAAAAAATCTTCGACGGAAGCCGCCATTGTTGTTGTAAACAGTAATTAAATCATGTGACGTCACTAATCAATATTAGTAAAGTCATTTTTCTGAACTTTTATAATTAATGTGGTTAATCTACCAATGAATAAATCAATAAGTTAATTAACGTCTTTAAAAAACTTTTTGATTAACAGTCTGTCTAAAAAAGACAATTGTTCTCTACCTACATACTATTTTACAGCTCTTCACATATTGCAGATTCTCTCCTGCAACCAAACGGACAAACAAACATAAAACAAATATTCAAACATGTAAACAAACTTGAGTTTTAGTAGTATATAGATAGATAGAGTAGGCTTTGTTTATATAAGGACTTAATTTTCTTTTACTTACCACGGTTTTTACACTATTGAATAACGTGAAAAAAATATTAAATACACGCACATTGCTAAAACATATTAAACGGATCAATGTCAAATATAATTTTCGTTTAGATTTCTAGAAAAGTGTATACATTTTCATAACAGTAGGGTCGAAAAAAACTAATTAATTAAAATCTTTTAATAGTTATGCCAAGGGAGGTAAATTAAAATCAAATTCAACTCACGCTAATAAAAAAAAAGTGAATGCCGAATCTGCAGACGACCATGAGGATATTATTTTTGGAATAATATAATTAGCATGGATTGATAAAGTGTAATATAGTAGGTAAAACACGGATATTATAGATACTGCCATTATTTATTTTATACACTGAACGTACTGTTTACTAATTACTATTTTAAATCAATAACAGTTTAAAAGCCACTCCTAAATGTCCCCTATGTTTACTTTTATATTTCGGTTTGCGGACAAGCTGGGTTTTTTTATAGTCGTTCACTAAATTGAATCAGGCGCGTCTTCTGGCGCCCGGGCAGGGTTCGATTTTGCGCGATGGGCTATCCTGTGAGCGCTATGAGTTTGTGTTTGTGTTTGCTTTGCGTTGTGTTTGTGTTTCTGTGTTGCGCTTGTGTTTGTGTTTTTGCGTTTGTGTTTGCATTTTGTTTATTTTCGTTTGTGTTTGCTTTGTGTGTGTTTTTTTGTGTTGTTTTTCTAGTGGCGTGTTGAGTTGTGTTTGTGTTTTCTTTTGTTTCTATGCTGTGTTTGTTTTTGCGTTGTTTTTGCTTTTATATTTCCATTTGTTTTTGTGTTTGCTTTCTGTTTGTGTTTTCTTTTGTGTTTGTGTTGTGTTTGTTTTTGCGTTGTGTTTGTGTTGTGTTTGTGTTTTCGTTTGTGTTTGTGTTTAGTTTTGTTCTGTTCCAAAGTTGATACAATTAAAATATATATCTAATATATAAAGCTCAGTTCTGTATGTAACGCATATGTTTGTCGTTGGTCTTGGATGGATTTAAGTGTTAGACAATCATCGTGCGCATTTGTCTAAATTTATGAGTTAAAAAATTACTATTGAAAGTGTTGGGAAATAATTTTCATTTTTCAAATTATAGTAATAATTGTCGGCATGTTCATTAAGCACAAGTTTTAAAAAAATATCATCTTTTACAAAAATTCTAATTATGTCTTTATTTAGTCCTATAGCACTTACTTCCCTTTGATAAATTAGGAAAACACAATTACTTCCCTTTATAAAACCATTGCATTAGTGGAAAATAATTTACTTTTTATTACTTTGCTTTGGTGTTGAGAAAAAAAATAATTACATAATTAGCGGGGATTGATCAAGTGCAAATGTTGTAGGTATTTTACGGATAATCTTGGAGTATTAAAATTGTTCATTAAATTGAAACAGGCGCGTTCGTTTAAGTGAGTGCAAAAGACTTTGAATAAGTTGGGGTACTATAGTCTTTCATTAAGCTAAAACAGGTGATTCCGCCCCGGGCGTTTATGTTCGCGTTAGTGTTTTCTTTGTGTTTAGGTGGGTTTGCGTTAGTGGTTGCGTTTTGATTTGGTTCGTTTTTGTTCTTTCTTTTTTCGTTTTTGCTTGTGTTTTTTTGTTTGGGTTTGTATTTGTGTTTTTGATTGGATTTGCGTTTGGATTTGGTTTGTTTTTCATTGCTTTTTTTGTTGGTATTGGTGTTTGTGGTTGGGTTTGTTGTTAGGTTTTTGTTTTCGTTTGCTTTTTTGTTTGTTTTTTCTTTGTGTTTGCATTGGTGTTTGTGGTTGTGGTTGGGTTTGTTGTTAGGTTTTTGTTTTCGTTTGTATTTGTAATTGTGTTAGCGTTATGTTTGCGTTTTGTTGTTTTGGTTGGTTGTGGTTTGGGTGGGCAATGCCGGGTTTATGATGATTACTAAACACACAGGTGATGGTCTTTAACAGAAAGGTTTTTCACAGAAGCCAGAGCAGGGCCTGGCCGGGACGGCTAGTATATATATATATATATATATATATATATATATATATATATATATATATATATATATATATATATATATATATATATATATATATATATATATATATATATACTAAGGAAAGAAGTGTGCTCACGCCAAACGTTTATATAAAGCACGTGCTTTCCCTCCCCCACAGCTCTGATAGCCGTGCTGTCGATGTTCATGTATGGCATGACATTCTTCCCTGTGTTCGCTTCACTGGCGCTGGGCACGGCGTTCTCCTACGGCCTGGGTTCCCTGTACGTCTGGATGTTTCTGGCACTGGAGATCTACAAGGTTGCAGAGTGCCAGATGGATGGTGTAAGAACCGTTAGGGGTTTTATGGTTGTATAGAGATACAGTTAGGGTTAGCTGTAGAGTTAGGATTGGGCTAGAGTTATGGTGAGGTGCAGAGAGTGCACGATCTAGAAGTAGCTATTCAGCCCTAAATATGTAACGTATCATATGTCCGGTTTATTTGTTGTGATGTCTAGCTTGTGTGTTGTCATGCCCAACTTTTAGGTAGCTATTCCCCCGATGTCTGTATTGTGATGCCCACCCGTGTCGTGCAATACCCAGCTCCTGTCTTGTAATACCCACCTGTCTTGTAATGCCCACCTGTCTTGTAATGCCCACCTATCCTGTAATGCCCACCTGTCCTGTAATGCCGACTTCCTTACTTGTAATGCCCACCTCGTGTTATGTAATGCCCACCTATCTTGTAATGCCCACCTCTCTTGTAATGCCCACCTGTATTGTAATGCCCACCACCTGTATTGCAGCTGTCTAGAACGCAAGCGCTAATCCGCGCCTTGCCGAGTCTGCTCTGCCTATCCTACCTCAGCATCTCCTTGCCGTTGCGGTTCGGCATCGCCTGCTACAGAGGCCAGTATGTACTTCCGGCTGTTGACCTACCCCCAACGACGGAGACCCTGGAGGACATCAAGGAATCCTACCAGGGCGCCCATGTCAGGGCGCTGCTGAAAAAACCCGAACAGAACAAGTGAGTGATGCTGTTTACCAGTTACCTTCTATAACTATTTGTATCGCTTAACATGTTGGGATTCAAGTGAACGCATGGTATAGAGGTAGAACGTGCTCTTGTTAACCCCTAAATCACAAAGTCAGTACCCTTACGATTGACCGTCTCTAGATCGATCTGCCCAGCTCACCCCCCCCCCCACCTCACCAACTCCAATTTTAAAGCCTGGTGAAAACCCAACAACAGACTACGCAATATTTTCCTCTCGCTTGAACATTAACTTTACTTCTAGCTATCTAACCAGAATCCCCCCTGCCCATAACTTAGCCCTTACTTATTTCTAACTTAGCTCTAACTTATTTCTAGCTTAGCCCTAACTTAGCCCTAATTTAGCCCTAACACCAACAGATCTAGCGACTGGTCACGTAAGTATAAGATATATTTGATTCATCATCTTGGTGGAGCAGTAGAAAAGATGAAAACTACTTTGGAATCGTTCCAGAAATAAGACAGTTTTGCTGTCAATTCAGTATTTGATTATCATTATTTGCTTATTGCTTTCTCATATACAGAATTTAGAGAAAGTATTGTAATCGTGCACAAAAATCACATGAAATTTTGACAGTTTCCACCGTTTTACTTCTCAATATTTCATTATAAACAGAGTATAAGGGACTTACTTTAATCGGGCAAAAATTATAAATCCAGATTTATTAAAACTTCGGCATTTTACGCGTAATCGAGTCGGAAAAACTGGACTTTGCAATTCTGTCTTTGTGTATGTGTGGATGTGTGTCTGCAAACACAATAACTTGAGTACCGTTGTAGCTAGGTTGATGAAATTTCATATATACGTATTATATCAAATTTGTAGATCTGTATCAACATTTCAGCGATTTCCGGGAAAGGGGAAGTGGAACTTTTTCTCCTTTAATTTTTTTTTTAAAAGCCTATAACTTTAGTATTTCAGATAGATACATGAAGTTTCACATATAAGTAAAAAATCTAATTCTCTACCTTCTTTCAAATTTTCAGAAATTTCCGTTGACCGGAAGTACTAATTTACGCTATTTCCGATTTCTCAAAAAACGCATGTGAATTTATAAAGTACTAATAATATTCCGCACTATTATACACATCTTTATTCGACGTTCGCTTGGTGCGCAATTCTTTTTTTTTAATGAGATTCTATTCTATTTTAAAAAGTTTAAGTATTTAAAATGGATTAAAAATCATAACTATATCTCGAGTTCCCATCCCCTATTGTTTTATATAAGAATATTCCAGAAAGTTTAGGGGAGATCACTCCCGTTTTATTTAAAAGTTTAAGTAATTAAAAATGGATTAAAAATTATGTCTATTTCCCGAGTTGCCGTCACCTGTTGTTTTATATAATAAGAATATTCGAGAAAGTTTAGGGGAGATCACTCCCGGTTTATTTATGAAATAGTAAAGCGGCAGATGAAGTAAATTGCATCTATTCATGTGGCCGCGAATGGATAGTGTGGTCAGAACTGAGCATAGCCGGCTTTATTTTCACAACAGACTCGAAAAGTGGATCCGACGCTAGTATATAAGTATCGCCTTTCAGTCATTTTGTATTGTTTCAGTTTTTATATTTATTTACATGATAATAGTCTTTTCATATATATATATATATATATATATATATATATATATATATATATATATATATATATATATATATATATATATATATATATATATATATATATATATATATATATATATATATATATATATATATATTAGAGCAGTGTTTGGTTTAAAAAACAAGATAAAAGGAATGCTTGTCGACAAGTTCAATGAGCTTATATATCACAGGCAGACGGGTAGGTGGAGTAGTTTATATCAAGTATCTATCTGATTGTATTTTGTAACGTAAGGTTTGATAACAAATGTAAAGAAATCGTGTACATCACCAACTTTGCACCCATCGTGTATACATCTATATAAGAACTCTATTTATTTAAATTTTGTCTCTTTCGGGCCTGGCGACCGACGGGACAGGTGAAGTAGAGTTCACCTGTTTCTATTACCTTGGTATAAGAACGGGTAGTGTGGTCAGCATTATACCGAGCCGCCTCTACTTAAACTAATGTTAGTCTGATACCCATCAGAGCTAGGTAGACTCAGGGACGTGCCACGACTCAAACCAGACACTTGAACTCGAGACTTTCTGGTTAGCAGTCGAATGCTCTACCGTTCCACCTCCTCGTCCAATCACAACTATATGCTCTTCCACATATTTTGAATAATTTCAAATTAATACAAAATTAAAATTCTAATTAACTCGGATTTGGAGAATCATCACTTTAAATACCACAACTTAACCCCCCCCCCTCTTTACAATTATTCTTGTGTTGTGTATATCACCAATCCCGAATAAAAATAACAGAATAATAAAACATGTTAAATCTATTGTTTCCTTTTTTTCTTACTAATTGATTTGTTAGATGTTATAATTTTATTTCTGAGATTGATTACAATTTTAAAAATTATTTATTTTTATTTTCATATAATTTTACATAATTAAAAAAGTTTTAAATCTTTTTTTTCAGGCTTTAGATATTCATCACGTTTGATGTCAGTGATGTTCGTGTCGACCTGTGTCATTTATGTGGTATGCTAATTGTTGTTTTGACCCGATCGTCATACGTTACCACAAAAAAAAGCAACAACACCCCTTGGTTGTAAAAACATTAATTTCTTTCTAACATAATTCCTGTGCTCAGTTTCTATTACAAGTAACAAAAAAGTCTTATAAATAACACAAAATTACGGCTAAACCATGACGTGTTAAAATGCACAAATGTATCGTCACATTATCTACCTGACCCACCCACCACCACCATCATCCCCTTTTTTTCCTTTTTTACATCTTCAAAACGTTCTGTACACCTCTGCCAGTGTGACGTTTTATATAATCGACCCTTCAACCGATTAAGATTGGAAGCATGTTTAGGGCTGTTAGATTTTTGTAGATAATTTTTTTCTTTAAACAATAGTCTGCCCAAGAAACATGTGAAAAGCCCCTTTTTCCATTCTCTGACATCTAACCCACGTTTCATTTTTCTCGGTATCCTAAAATTAACTTGTGTTTATACGAAGTTTTTGTATATTATTTACATAGCTCTACATTTAATAGAGGTAAAGCGTTAGACTGCTTACTCGAAAGTCTCGAGTTCGAATCCGGGTTTAAATCAGTCAACGTCATTGATTCCACCCAGCTCTGATGGGTACCTAACTCATTTTAGGAAAAGTAAGGCGGCTGAGCATAGTGCTGACCATATTATCCCTTCATATGCCGATGTTACAGAAACAGGTGAACTCTACTTCACTTTTCCCACGGACTGTCAGGTTTGAAAATGGAACTTTACTTTTTCAATTAAAATTATTTTATTTTTCCTGCAGATCACAGTTGAGATCCTTACGATTATTATAATCCTGTTCTCACATATGACTGACCTTATCAAACCATTGTTGGAATTTTTTGACGACGACGGCAGCCATGCGGAAGTAATTCTTGAGCTGGCAAAAACTCTGTCTGACATCTTAATGTGTATGATATTTACTCGGTTATCGTTCTTGCTTTGTGGTTGTAATTTATTATCAGTTTTATTTATTTGTTATTTATCCATTTTTATATACAACCTACATTCTAAGAATAGGCTTGAAAAATCTATGTAATCATACTGATCTCTTTTTTAAATCTTAAAAAAATGTGTCAAGCAATAAAATTATAGTTACATTTGTAAAAATTAAAGCTCTTTGGGAAATATCGATTACACTTATTTTCATTTTTTTGTATTGAATATAAGACATTGAAAAGCCATTTTGAATTATTTTATCAATTCAAATATTTATAAAAAAACGCACTCAACCCTTCCTTAAGGTCAATCGTAGTGGTCAGGGAAAGTCAAACAATGAAAGCCACAACAATTGTTTTCCCTGATAAAATACAAAATAGTTGACAATGGGGTATAGTCTAGTAGTTTATTTATATTAAGTATTATAATATATCTTATCACCACAACACACTGACTATACTAATCAAAATTAAAAATAGAAGCGTTTGCTAAATTGCTATTATATTACTAGTAATTGTTCGTTTGAAAATTTCTAACGTTACTAAAACCAAAAGTCATTTTGTACTTATTTCACAAATGTTTTAAAATATTCAACTTTGGTTGAAAATATGCTTTCTGGCAACAACAATTTGGAACCATTTGGAACCAACTTTTCATGATAATTACATTGGTTCAACATTTTTAAACAAAATTATTTTCATTAAAAAAAATGATTTTTGCAATAATACATTTGGCTAGTCAATTTTAGCCTTATCCGCAACACTAGAAGAAAATTGTTTAATACTATAAACAATGTAATATTTCAGCAATACTATCAGACACTTATTTAGCACTGTAATCAATGTAATATTTCAGCGAAGCTAGAAGACAATTATATACTGTAAACATTGTAATATTTACGCAATGCTAGAATTGCAATTTCCAGCAACACCAACATAATATCATTATCATTCAGTACTGTAAACAATGTAATATTTCAACAAATCTAGCAGAAATATATTTAGTACTGTAAACAATGTAATATTTCAACAGCACTAGCAGAAAATTATTTAGTACTGTAAACAATGTAATATTTCAACAGCACTAGCAGAAAATTATTTAGTACTGTAAACAATGTTATATTTCAACAACACTAGCATGAACTAATTTTCTTCTGTAAACAACGTAATAATCATCATTCAGTACTGTAAACAGTTCAATCTCTTATACCACTAACAGAAAACTGTTTAGTACTGTAAGCAATGTAATATTTCAACAACACTAGCATACATTTATTTACTACTGTAAACATTGTAATCCTTCACCTCAGGGTCTCTTGTAGTGGCCATCAGCCTGGCATGTATCACCAGTATTATAAATATCTTACACATGATGTCATGTTTCAGGTGAGTTAAGCTTTCAAAGGTGACAAGGATTTTTTTTTAAATTAGCATCTTATATATATATATATATATATATATATATATATATATATATATATATATATATATACGCATATAACATATTTATAGATATATATACATAAATTGTATATATATATATTTATTTATATGTATATATATATATATATATATATATATATATATATATATATATATATATATATATATATATAACCAGTTCCATACTTAGAGATTTATACGCAATTTTAAACTAAATCTAATAAATCTATAAGTAAGAAAAGTAAGTGGTGATATCTCTTACCATACAATAACTATACAGAAATCTACGTTCACTTTAGTGCTTTTTATACAAATGTTATGCAAAAAATTAATTATAAAGCCTAGGTTTGAACATTTTTAAAATTTGCATTTATATCAGTCTTAATATTGTGTAGCCAAATGTATATATGTATGTATTTATGTATGTATGTGTGTATTGAAATTATTTTATTTTACAGAACAAATTTGTATGCCCTATACAGGGGAGATAATAGTCACATCCCTCCAGCCTCTTCTAAAAGTGCAACCTCTTTGTGTGTAAGTGATGGTGTCGAGTCCTTATTACGATTGTCCCATTATTGTCTATGTTGTACTAGTAACTTTTTTCATATATAATTTGTTTGGATAACACCATCCTTCATGTGTACCTGTCTATCTACAGCTAGGTAGCATCAAATATGGAGGGTTTCAGGTAGCCTACATTGTGTGGGGTGAGTAGTCTACATTTATATACATTATTGCCAGATACCCATTAGACTCTGAACATGCTCGGTAGTAAATTTCAATTCATTTTAACAAAGACAAGCCTATTAGATTTTAGTACTTGGTATAGTGATCTTATTTTCGCCATCTTATGTTTTGATAATTGAATGTTGAAAAGATCAATGAATTCATATCAATTCTTCCAAAAGCTTACCTGATCAGCAGCGTCATCCTGTTCATAATCTGTCTGATTGTTGCCGTTTTTATATTGCTACTTATGGAAGGCTACACTGATTGGCTAGTTAACAAGGTGCTACAAGTATGGTAAGTTTTAATCTCACATGCTTGTTCATAAAGCCTGATTGTTGCTACATTTGTTTGTGTGATTATAAAAGATTACACCGATTGGCTAGTCAACAAGGTGCTACAAGTATAGTGAGTAAAAGTTTTTACTCATGTCAATATGCCTATAGATAAGTGGAATTGTTGTCGAAACACGTTGCTTAATTTTAACCATTTTTAAATAAGAGTATGGTTAGCATATCGCTTGACCTACTTTTTTTTTACCGTCGTCATGGTAATGATGGTTGCCGAAAACGACGATATCGTGATTCCGTTTTTTATAAAATGTTTCATGGTCATTTCAGAAATATATAATTAAAATCGTTATTTTTACGTATGATTCAACGATGCGGATCTAGTTTTAACAATGGACGATTAGTGTTTGATGCAAGCTTGCCAGTTGCACATTATTTTGGTCTAATCGCTAAGAATATCGAAAAGAACATAATAAAAGTAAACGAAACGTGAATTGCTGTGTTTAATATTGTTGTAAAAATTCTAAAAAATACTCTGAACTATAGATACTTATTAATAACATTCTACTAAACTAATTTCATTAATTTAAAAAAAAAATTATCCAGGTTTAAAAAAAAAACCTTCAAAAAATAACTTTATCAAGACAGCAGCTAGCTAAGCCCGCCCATTTTGTCCGCCGTGTATTTGAATAGGAAAAACTCTAGCAGGCGACACATTTTTGCTGAACGTCAGTGAACGGTCAATAGCGTTATAACACTCCGTATTTGTCATATCCTCGTAGCCCTTTCTAGGCTAACGTTTACTTTTGTTAATTAAAATTGGTATAGAATTAAACGTAAGCAAGTGTAGTTTTTAATTGTTGAAGTCATCTTGAACAATAATGAAGTCTAAACTCTGAGGCATCACCCTAGGTGTGTTACCAACATAATAAATAGAACAGCCTATTCCTGACCAGATTTAAGCAGATGTTATAGTACTGAAGAATATGTAGTTCTCTTCTACTAGACTAATTTTAAAATTCAACTAGTTTAAACTGTAATTTTATCAACAGGACTATTGTTAACAGTTAAAACTGTAACTTTATCAAAGGCCCATTGTTAACAGTTAAAACTATGAATCCCAAGAATAGGGCTATTGTTAATAGTTAAAACTATTACCCTCAAGAATAGGCCCATTGCTAACTGTGGAAAGCTGATATTTTCAACAGGCCCAGCGTTCTCGTGGGTTTTGGGCTAATGATTGTTCAAAAACTCCTTGCCAAGTTTTTGTTTCTTCAAGATCGTGGTCAACATTTGCGTCTGGACAACAGGTGAGTCTTTGTTACAGTTGGGTTGGCTACAGGTGGGTTGGTTACAGGTTTGTCTTATTTACATATATTTGTTTCGAGTGAAGTGACTATAGTTAACTAATATAACAAAAAGCCAGTGTTTGCTGATTTTTGTCAAAACATTTAACGACAATTCTTTACTCCAAACACTCCAGGAATTTCTTCTTCATCTTCACCTACTTCATGTTCTTCTACAACATCTTCCTGGGTCTGGTTTCCTGCCTCATGAGAATTATCAAAGCCGCAATGGTCGGAACTCTATTTTTAGCTCGGCTGGACAACAGCACCCTGCCTCGAAAATTTGAATTTTTGGATCCAGGTTTGGATTTGTTTCGTTTATTCTTTAGTTAACAGTATAATTTTTCGATCCAGGTTTGGAATTTTTCATTTATTCTTTAATTTAAAATTTGAATTCTTTGACCCATGTTTGGATTTGTTTCGTTTATTCTTTAATTTAAAATTTGATTTTTTATCCACGTTTAAATTTTTTTCGCTGAATTTTTCGTTAACTCTTTAATTTAAAATTTGAATAATTAAACCCTGGATTGGATTTATTTCAGTACTCTTTAATTCAATTTTTTTAAATTTTGAGTTGTTAACTTATTTTTCATGAATAATTTTAGACCTATTCACAGTAGTCCTACACCTAGTTAGTACGTTAGCTAGTTACCATAATAATACATCGTAACCTATTAGGCTATTAGATAATACATTAAATAACTTTCTGGACTTGATATGATAGGTTTTCAAAATTTGAGTAAAATATTTAACATTCAATTTATAATTATAGTTGCGTTATTTTTTGCCTTTGTATCATTGTCTGTTGACAAGACTTTTAATACGTTTATGTTTTCAAAGGTGGAGACATACAAGTATATTTTTAAAAATTTACAATTTTTGTTCATATAAAATGGCATAAACAAACAAAATATAACAATTGTTTCTGTTGATAACATTTAAATGTTATAATTTTATTTAATTCTATTTATTTACCATTTAGTATTTAAAATTATCAGCTGTTTTTCAAAAGTTTGTGAGCGTATTAATTCTTTTATTGAACTTAAAACAATTAGTATTTGTATCATATTATCATATATGTGTATCCTACATTTATTTGTACTGATTTTGTTAATATAGGCTACTTAAAAGATTTTTGTCTTCTAAGATTTCGCTTATTTTTTAAACATAGAAGAAAGTTCATCTACATTATCTATAAGTGCTCTCACAATGTATTTTTATCAGGCTTTGCAGCTTATCAGGGCTACATACACATGGAGGCGGCCCACACCCACCCAGTAGTGAATGTGTTCATTAGACTCCTCATTAGCTTAAGCAAGTCACGCGCCACCCAGAAAGAGAAATACAGTCTCATCAACATGCCTGATGTTGATGATGTAAAGAAGTTGGAGTTAAAAGCCAGTGAGGAAATTGTTATGGCTGTTGAACAAACTAAAATATTCCTTCCGTACAGATTTACTTTAATTAATTATAGGAATCGATTTTAATTTGACTTCTCAAATTTAATTTTATAGAACGATTTAATTTTTTATCCCAAAAATAATCTATATCATATAAAAATCTTTTTTTCAAGTTTCTTATTGTCCCAATATAATGAATATTTTACTTTCTGTTTGTAATTTTTAAAAACTGATTATTATTTTGATAATAAAGTATAAAATTGGACTTTAATTGATCACCTACAAATTAATAAAACAGAACAATTTTATTTTATTTCCCAAAAATCACAATTATATATGTATGATATTTTTTAAAGATTCTTTTTGTCAACATATAACGAATATTATATTTTACATTTGAAACGAAAAGGTGAATTTTTATTTTCATGAACACTTTATAAATTGACCTAAATTTGTAGCCTTTCAAATGAATGTCAAATACAAAATTCACTTTATTTCACAACTACTATTTTCATGTAGGCATACATAATATTTCTATAATAGATTATTTTAGTCACATTGCAACGAAGAATATATTTTATATCTGTATTAAAAAGATTAGTATTATTTTACTTATAAACTAGATCAACGACCAGTGAATGTTGCTGCAAGGTTTAACTGGCATGTCACCTACACACTTCTGCATAATCCAACTGTAAGTTCACCCTAATAGACTTATAACCACACGTTTTCAAGTTCTTTTTAGTATTTTATTTTTCTACTCATAATTTTCTTTAATAAGTTCAAGTTAAGTTAAGTTTCTTTAATAAGTTTAATAAGTTCAAGTTACAACATGGTAGTTGTAATGTAGAGATAGCTTACAGACGATAAACTTCGAAAAACGATCATTAAGCATTTGGATAACTGAATTGAAATTAAATTAAATGGATCAATGCTCACAAGTTTGCAACAGGGGTAGAACTAACATAACACTGGTTTACAACAATAATTTAAAATATTGCACATTATATTAGTTTTACATAATTGTTTCAAATTACGACTCACTTTTAACCATAGGTGAGACTTTACAGAAATGGATTCATGCAAGCTTTAAAGATAGCACAGCGAGACGGCTTGAAGGTTCCTATTAGTGACAAGCCTATAACAAACTTCGACCTTGTGAAAACACAAGAAGAAAGAGAGAAGGAAAGACAAGAGGAAATACAAAGAATCCAATCAGAACAACAAGATGGATTTTCCATTTTAAACTTCAACAAAAACAGCAACGGTAACTCTGGAGAAAAAGAAAGGAAGTCAAAAAAGAAAGGGCTGGGATGGTTCAGTGTAAAGAAAAACTCAGAAGAAACACAGACGACTGTGAGATTTGATGAGAAAGAAAATGAAAACCTGCAAAAGCAGGCTGTAGCCTAACTTATTCTTACAGTTTAATTATTCATGTGTATGTATATGTGAAATTAATTTTTTTTTAATCTGCTAAATTATGTAATACTTTGTTTTACAATAGAATTATTTCTGACGGTTTTGAAGCTATAAACAATTTTCTCTTAAAAATGCTATAAAAATGTATGCTGCTTATTTAGAAATAACTTAGTTAAAACAATACATTGATTTTAAAAGCTAGAACTGTAAACAAAATACTAAACAAAGCTTGACTTTGTAATGTTAAATTTACGGACAATAATCATAATCATTTAACACTAAAGATGGCTGTTGTAGCATAAATCGTACTTAAAATGGAACCCCTTTTCACCTAACTGTAAACTATTTTACAATATCATGTAGTAGGCTACAGTTGGTTAGGTTCAGTGTAACAATTAGTGTAAGAGTTAGTGCTGATTTTGTCCCATTTAAAACAGTGTTACAATGTTTTGTGTTAATTGTTAGGCTTAACGATGAATATGCAATTTAAACCCTTGTAATACTAAGTAATTTAAATTTTATATTAGATTTAAGATTAAGCAAATTAAATATTTTAATGTTATAGCTATTGGTGTCACTTTTTCATAGATTAATTATCGACAATTTCAAAAATCAATATACAGTGTTTATACAACGATTAGTTTTCAGTTAAACGTTACACTATTATTAAAACTATCACTTTATTAAGATATTTGATGTATTTATCTTTATATATATATATAATTTTCACAAATTAAGTTTAGGCTTTCATTACTATGCTTAGAGGTTGAGACCGCAATAAGATGTTTGTTTGGCTTTATACAAAGAAACTGGTACCACAGCAGAATATAAAATTGTGTTTTGTTATAAAAATTGAAATTATAAAACAGGTTCTTCCTACAAACACAACTACTAACTTCTTCTAACTCTATCTGGTTTTGCTACCCTCAATCCCTTCTACCTCCAAACCACTAGCTTCCAATCCCTGCTACTCCCAATCCGTTTTGCCCACGATCCCGGCTACTTCCAATCCATGTTACCACAATCCCTTTTACCCATGGTTCCTGTACCCACAATCCCTGTACCCACAATCCCTGTACCCATGACCCTGTTACCTCAATCCCTACTATCTACGATCCCTGTGACCACAATCCATTCTACCCACGACCCCTGTTACCACAATCCCTGCTACACGCGATCCCTGATGTCATAATACTGTATCCCACCATCCTGAAGCAGGAACCTGCATTGTTATTTGTTAAACACCCCTCCTACTTTCATTACTAACTTTATATTAAATACATATATATGAGAATTCTCATATATTTTTTAATGTAAAAAACCGATCGTGTATTAAATTTATTTCAATTTTACAATCAGTAATGCCTTACAAAATTTGCTTTAGCAAAAAAACATTTTTACATATTTTGCTTATATATATATATTTTTATAGTGTTGTGCATCATATTTAAATTTGTGCCAATAAGATATGGATCATGGTTTATTGATGTTGATTTCATATAACAATAATTTAGTTGATTTACAGCTTCCATGTAGATTAGTCACCTTACTGTAAATTATGTCTTAATTGCAATAAGAGCAAAACAGAAATGATTACAAATTAAGAATCTTTGTTTAAAAAATATTTTCTCCTAGATCTATATCTAACTTTTCATATTCAGATTTTTTTACATATTTTAAATAACGATTTGTGAAAAAAAAATGTCGTCAAGTAATAAAAATAAACTTTTTTTGTTTTTCACTTTAAATTTGTTGTTATTTTGTTATGCAAACCTAGTGGTAAAATTTTGCTACACGTGTTGTGTGTTGGTATTGGGCGGAAGATACAAAGTTTTATGTTAATCATCATCTTTTCCTTTTCGTGCCCAAGACACATGGTTTCGCCACAAAAAGCTCCCTCCACTTTTGTCCGTCAATTCTCTTGGCAGTCCCCCATGACAGTCCTGCCTCTGCCAGCTGCTTCCCCGCCCTGCGCCTCCACGTCTCCCTTGGCCTTCATTGCTTTCTTTTTCCTTGAAGCGTCCAGTTTAGCGCCATTCATAGCGATGTCATCTGGATTCTTTCTTAGGACGTGTCCCATCCATCGCAATCTTCGTTTTTCAATTATTTCGGAAACTGCTTCTACTTCCATCTCTTGGCGATGGTGTTATGCCAGTGCATGCCTTGATTCTTCCTGTATAATCTCGCGGAAAATAAGTACTTTATATATAACATTTGAATTAATTGTTTAAAAAGTAAATCGAATATTCAAATAATTCAAAATTTTATGTCACATTAAAATGTCATCGGATCTAGATTGCGTGTCAACTTTGAAATAAATCGGTCCGGTCGAAATTTTATCCAATGACGACAAAAAAAAAGAACAAAAGGCAAAAAAAAGAACAACAGAGGCATAAAGTTAAATAAAGGCTTGTAAAAGTGTAATGTATTGTCATAAAACATCATACAAGATATAGAAAATTATAGTATATCACACTTTCCACGGTTTAGCGATGTTGAAGACATCAAGATCTCCTGACTCGTCTCTAAAAAAAGAGTTTGGCCTACTCTCAAACCCAAACAACGAAAAATCAAACTCGTATATATTTCTGATGGCTTCAACAATACTCATATCGACCGCTTTGAACGCGTCAGTAAGGGCGTTGTCTTTTTGATGTTTTAAATTAACGTCTGATTTTGATCTGCGGCTGGCTTCGAATAAAATATCAATGAAATCGTACGCGTCCATATTTTGTATTATCTCCTCTGTGATGTTCGCTGGGAAGTTAATCTCAGAGCTGATGAAGCTTCGGATTTGTAGTTTTCTCCAGATGCGTTTAGCGGCTTCCAATTTGGTCATGCAGGCCGTGATTTTATTGGTCCAGTCTCGGAAAGGGTTGAGGACCGCGTCCTCCACCGCCTGTTTCACCACGTCGTCCGCAAAAGATTCAAAATTAATCTGGGCGTTGGTCAGGTTCAGGGTAGACAGCAAGAACATCAGGTCTCTGTTGAAGGTGGAGGTGTACCCGATCACATCGTAGTCGACGGAGCACGGTTTGCATAGCTCCGCCATGGGGTTCAGATGCACGTCCATGTTCTTGTCGATGCTCCTCAGGTGCAACACGAACTTCAGGAACTCGCTGAACGTGACGTCATTTCCGCAGGTCAGCGCCTTCTGCGTGGCGTCGACCCTGAATTTTTTGATAGCTTTGATCCCCCAGAATCCCCAGTAGAACGGGTTGGGGGAGTAGAGTTTGTCCACGTACACGGAAAATAGTCTTGACCAAGGGTCGCGGACGAACATCAGTTTCGTGTACTGTTTCATCACTGTCTTGAGCGTGTGGTTTTTGTGGAATCGCTCTCGGTGTTGTTTCAGGTACTTGAGATAGACCAGGGCAGTGGGGCATTCGTAGACCAACTTGACCGGTACTTCGAACGGTGATCTGTAAATAATTCGTAAAATGGTTGTTGTGTTTTGTCTTGTTTTTAATAAATGAAAGTTTTCTTTTTTATTTCATATTTAGAACAAGCCACGCTATTTAAGGCGGATGCTGAGGAAAGACTCAAGCGTACCAATCACAATGTCGGGTGTCACCCCGTGCTTCAAAAGGTGACCTGAAAATAAGCCGTAAAATGTATTTTTTTTTTACGGTTTTATTTCATTTATAGTTAAAAAAAAACACGCTATTTTACGCCGACACGGACAAAATATTTAAGTTACTTGTAGGTGTACCAGAGACGACAAAATTGTGGGTGTCGTCCGGTGCGGTAATTGAGGGTGTCACCCCAGCTTCTGCGACAATTTTGCATTTTCGGTTAGGTGTCGCCCCATTCCTATACTATTATTTTAACTCAATAAAACATTCGTTTGGTATTCAATTTTATGCTTTTTCAATTTTGTACCTACCCCCTCCCCCCACCTCCCAACCTAACTTGTGCCCCCCCCTTCCCCCATGTGACGCTACTAGTGTGTATTATTAAGGATCATTACCTCAACTGGATGGTGTACTAACTGGTATTGTGTACATACCTCAATGGATTTGTGTACGTACCGTAATGGGATTTAATACCAAAAGGTATTGTGCACGTACCTGAGCGGGTTAGTGTTGTCTAGCTGGTACAAGAGCTGCCTGAAGAATGTTGAGGCCGTCTTCTCCACCGGGCAGTACAGAACTTCCCTCTGTATGGACACGATAGCACGGGGCTGAGGCTCCTCTTTACTGTGGTTTCTCGCCTCACACGTCAGCTTGATTCTCCTCCTGCAAGAGACATTGTGTTGAGTTGTTGATGTTTTCCAAACCAAAGTAAACGAAATCAATTGTCAGCTGGAGTAGAGATCCTCCAGAGAAAATGGAAATGGATTGGCCACACACTCAGGAAGCCTGTATCCAGCATAACAAGACAGGCCCTCACATGGATTCCACAAGGCAGGAGGAGGAGAGGCAGACCAAGAAAGACCACCTGGAGACGTGACCTGGAAGAAGACACCAAGAAGATACACCTGGGGACCGTTGGAGAAATTAGCCCAGGATGAAATGCCTGACACCAAGAAGATTGGATACACCTGGGGACAGTTGGAGAGACTAGCCCAGGACAGGATACACCTGGGGACAATTGGATAGACTAGCCCAGGACAGAGATGCCTGACACCAAGAAGATTGGATACACCTGGGGACAGTTGGAGAGACTAGCCCAGGACAGGATACACCTGGGGACAGTTGGATAGACTAGCCCAGGACAGGATACACCTGGGGACAGTTGGATAGACTAGCCCAGGACATAGATGCCTGATGCCAAGAAGATTGGATACACCTGGGGACAGTTGGAGAGACTATCCCGGGAAAGCTCATGTCAGCGAAGGGGCGACAGGCAAACCTAACCTAACCTAAAGTAAACGATAACAGAAAGAGAAGGGAATCATTAAAATGGACACTTAATGCAGAAATTCAGAGACGGATCCAGGCTCTAGAAAATAGATGTTTACGCAGACTCATATGGATCGCATACAGATAGTGTAATATATAAAGGTGGAAGAATCAGGGTTGTGATTGGTCCCTTTGAGAAGTTGCTAAGTATCGCCAAAGCAAAGAAACTCAGATGGTGTGGACACGTGAAACAATACAAAAGCCTGTAAGAATTTATAGGGCTGGTAAGTAGGTCAATAAACAGTTCTACGGCTCAATAAAACCTGCATGCGCCATAGAACTGTTTATTGACTTACTTACCAGCCCTACACTGCCGGACCTCGTGCCGGGGGAAGGGGGTGGGTGGATGGATAAAGACGTCATTGTATGTGGGGCATCAATGAACTGGGTGGAATCTTGAAGAATAACTTCATGGAGCAGAAGACTTCAACTGCGGTGCCCCAACTACCTCTCCGGGATGAGAAATCACAGACTGATTCCATTACACAGAGGGTTTTTAAATCGTTGTGAATAATTAGATTATTACAGTTCGTAACCCAGGAAATTCATTGAACTGGTAAAATTTGGCCAAATAAAATATTAAGTGACCAGATCATTATTTGATTGGCCAAGTAAAAGATTCACTAACCATTTAGTCATGGGTATGACCCCAAAAAATTTGATTCTTTGGATTTGATGAAGGCCTTTTAGGGTGATACCAGGTAGCAGTGTGCGTGAGAAAAGATGAGAGCTTGCGAGAAATGAATTACCTTCTCTCCAACATGTCTTCCCTGACGGCCTTCAGATCGAACGCCGGCCATCTTGTGGTGGTCCGGTCTATCCTACCGAACACCCGGCCATGCCGCACCAAGCCAGGACCCAGCCTCTCTGGCAGACTGACCACAAATATTTTCTTTGGCCTTAAGTAGCCTGCAGGACAAATAGGCAACATTAAACTACTGAGGTTCAAATAATTGTAACGAATCAAAATAAACTCAAACACACACACACATACACATACATACACATATGTATATATATACATACATATGTGTGTGTATATATATATATATATATATATATATATATATATATATATATATATATATATATATATATATATATATGATTATATATATATATATATATATATATATATATATATATATATATATATATATATATATATATATATATATATATATATATATATATATATATATATATATATATATAAATATACTTAAGTTTATTTATTTATACATATATTTATGAGTATATATATATATATATATATATATATATATATATATATATATATATATATATATACAGAGAGAGAGAGAGAGAGAGAGGTATATGTGTTGGTATGTCAGCGTGCGTGCGTGTGTGTGTCGCACATGTGTGTACATATGTGTGCGTGCGTGTGTGAGTGTGTGTGTGTGAGTGCGTATATGTGTAAACCCGTATATGTACGTATCGGTTCCTCTGTGTGCGAGTGTGCGAGCGTGTTTGTGTGTGTTTATGTGTGTGTTTGACTTACTTAACTACTTACCATTGTATACATTCAAAACAACCGAAGTTGAAAGCACGCCAAGGATCAAATATTTAAATTTTAGAAACAGAAGTCTGTTCATAACTTTCTATCCTTGCGATGTTCTTCAAAACCTGCCGTCAACATTTTCCAGCATATGATTCACTGTTTTTGAAAACACACACATTTACGCTGCATTTAAACCTAACTAGCTCATGTAAACTATGTTAACGGCCACTGTTTTAAATGTAATCTTCTTTGTAGTAAAATACCAGCATATGTACATAATTACTTACTCTTTTAACACGGCATTTTGTGATAGAAGTTTCACTTGTCGCTAAGAGCCTCGTGTAAACTTTAAAAACCCAAACTAATTAGGCCTACTAATTAATTGATACGTCAATCACCAATTATTGATGAACAAGGTAATTAGCTAAACAGGTGAAACGAGTGTGGCAGTGGTAGCGGTGGTGTGGGGGAACTTGTTAGTGGTAGCGGTGGTTTGGGGGAACCTATTAGTGGTAGCGGTGGTGTGGGGGAACCTATTAGTGGTAGCGGTGGTGTGGGGGAACCTATTAGTGGTAGCGGTGGTGTGGGGGAACCTATTAGTGGTAGCGGTGGTGTGGGGGAACCTATTAGTGGTAGCGGTGGTGTGGGGGAACCTATTAGTGGTAGCGGTGGTGTGGGGGAACCTATTAGTGGTAGCGGTGGTGTGGGGGAATATGTTAGTGGTAGCGGTGGTGTGGGGTAACCTATTAGTGGTAGCGGTGGTGTGGGGTAACCTATTAGTAGTAGTGATGATGTGGGGAACATGTTCGTATAAGTGATGATGTGAGCACTTCTTTCAGGCCTCTCCCGAAGAGGTCACTGACCTCGTACTTGCACGTCCACTGACCATCTCCCGCCTGCACGATACACATTTCAATAGAAAACATACACTTTAATTGTAGTCAGCCCAACTCTCAAACACCTGAAAGCTACAAGCACCCCCCCCCCCCCACGCCCTTTCCTGATCAAAACTTCTACAAGAAACCGTATCCAGAAACTACTTAATCTGGGCCATTGTTTACTATAACCCTGGGCTAATAGCTACCCTGGGCCATTTTGTATCCTGAGGTTTGTTTACATTTTGTTATAGTGTAAGATAGTCGACATATTATGTAACCCTATAGACCTCTAGGCCTATAACAAGATGTCCTTATAATACAAATCTAACCAGAGTCGAAGTGCAGTATATCTGATGCTGATGAATTTGAATTAGGTTGTAATCAATTATAACTTTTCTAGCTTGACTTCCCTAATCCTCACGAACCGTAACAAACCATGTTTAAGTTGTGACTACGTTTGTATATACCTATCAATAAAAACAAAATAATCTGCACACTAGTTTGTTTGGCTCCCAAACTTACCGGAATCGCCTCATCCCACTTCCTGTTACATTCGTGTGTGTTTATGTCAACAAAACAATTACTTGGTTTCCTGGATAGGAGAGTATGAGCTATTGTGATGTAGCATAGAATTTTATACCGCTAGCTAAATAAATAGAAACAAAGGAACACCAATACAAACTTTGTCTTGTTTGCAGGCTTACAAAGTGTAAAAAAAAGTCCCCCTTTCGAACCCGACGATGCATGGGGCAGGTGAAGTAGATTTAAACTGTATATCTGAACTCTGAATACAAAAAAATAGTGTTGTCAGCATTTTACCCAGCAGTCTTTACTTGTCCTATTGTGAGTTAGGTACCCATTAGAGCTGGATGGACTCAGGGACGTTTTTTTTTTAACCCGGACTCGAACACTAGACTTACGGGTTTGCATTCAAGCGCGCTACTGTTATTCCACGCTGTCCCGTGCTTACGAAGTATCTATCTATATAATTCTCTTCTGGGAGACGCTAGAAAACAAGCTGTAAACGCGCTCCCTACCACCCCCACCCCTACATGTTCTTAGTGAGCTGTGTTCACTCTAAATGTTTACAAACAGATCCGGGTTTAGTGACGACTATTAGGGGCAGATAATTTAGTTTGAAACGATTTTAAACGTAGGGGAGTAACTAAGTGGAGTTTACTTTATAGGAGGGGGGGGGAGGAGTGGGGGAGGGTTATCGTCCTTAACGAGCTACTTATAGTGTTTTAAAGAAATATTTTCAGTGGCAGCGTTGGTACTGTCGAATTCACAAATTATGAATTACTGAAAAGTAGAAAAAAACAACAACTAAATAGCGGCGTAATAATAAACGAAAACAGTGTTTGAAAAATATTTCTTTTCTTTCCACGCGGTTGGACAGTTTTTCACACATAAAAGTTTTAGCCGCTCTTAAAAATGTGTCAGTAAGACAATAGACAAAAGCTGGAATATCTTGCTGAGCTGTCAAGATAGTGCCAGAAACAGACAAAAGTAGAAACAGTTTTTGTTGCGTCCCCATAGGTCCTGAGCACGGAAAGGAAAAGATGTTGATGGAAAAAAAAGTCAAAAACTTCAATCTGTTCTTTATAAAGAGTAATGATACACACGACCATAGGCTTAAATATATGGTTTTATTTATTACTTTATAAATAAACAGGGAGTGATCTCCCCTAAACTTTCTCGAATATTCTTATATAACTTGGAATATAGACATGATTTTTAATTACTTAAACTTTTAAAAATAGAATAGAATCTCATACAAAAAAAAAGAATTGCGCACCAAGCGAACGCCAAAACAAAATGTGCATAATAGTGCATAATAGTGCGCAATATTATTAGTACTTTTTTAGAAATCGGAAAGAGCGTAAATTAGTACTTCCGGTCAACGGAAATTACTCAAAATTTGACAGAAGGTAGAGAATTAGATCTTTTACTTACATGTGAAATTTCATTTATCTATCTGAAATAGTACTCAAGTTATAGGCTTTTGAAAAATTCAAAGGAGAAAAAGTACCACTTCCTGTTATCGGAAATCGCTCAAAAGTTGATACGGATCTACGATTTTGATAAAATACTTATATATGAAATTTCATCAACCTAGCTGTAACGGTACTCAAGTAATCGTGTTTACACACACACACACACAGACACACACACAGACACACAGACATACGGACAAGATTGCAAAATTATGTTTTTCCGTATCAGTGAGGTGTAAAACGTCGAGATTTGTAAAAATCTCGATTTTTTTTGTACGATTACAATACTTTCTCTATACTATGTAGGCCTATATACGAGAAAGTAAAAAGTCAAAAACTTCCATCTGTTCTTAATAAAGAGTAACTAGAATACCCGTCATCCGTTGGATAACTGTGGGTTTCGGGGGTCATCCATCAAAAAACATCACGTCTGTCACTCAGAGGCATAGCGACCCTTACCGGCGCCCGGGGACAAACTTTTCGATTTTAACCCCCCCCCCCCCCCCCCCGAGATTTCGATTTTCAACCCCCCCCCCCTCAAACTTTTGATGTGCACCCCCCCCCCCCCCACTCAAACTTTCGATTTGAACCCCCCTCAACCTTTCAATTTATTTTTCCAAACCATTTTGGCGCCCCAACATATGTCCCCCCCGCCTCCCCTCCCGCCCCCCCCCCCCTCCTCGCTACGCTACTGCAGTGTCACTTATCGTCACAAAAACAGACCCCACATTCAAAAATATGTTTCTTATCTTTTAAAAACACCGAAAACACCGATTTCGGACTATCCCTTCATATACTGACGTCACATGTGACCTACTCAACTCTACTTCACCTGCCCAGTGTCCCGCCAAGTCTCAGACAACATGTTTTTATCGTTTAAAAAACGATTCCAGCCGAGCATGTCTCTGACCACACTATCCTTTCATATGCTTAGGACAAAGAAACAGATGAACTCTACTTCACCTGCCCTGTATCCTGCCAAGTTCAGATAGGCAACTTTATCATTCACATCTAAAAAAAAAAAAAAATTGAAAAAAAAAATATCATTGACATATTGGTCTAGAACCTGTACCACCCGCATGAGAGCGGACTACGCTACCAACTTAGCTATTTACTCGTGACGTCACAAATGAATTTTTATACTATACTTTTAAGTCTCCGCGCATAGATCTAGATCTAAGTCTAGTAGTAGAATCTAGTAACTTTCAAATTAAATTTTATCTTAAATTAGCCAAACAAAGATTTATATAAAATAATTAAGGCCTGAAATAGATTCTAGATGTATTAAGTCCTGAAATAGATTCTAGATGTAGAATTTACATTAAGTCTAGATCTAGAATTTACATTGAGTCTAGTGACCTAGATCTAGGCTAGATCTAGATCTAGGCTAGATTCATAACTTTCCTTCGACAGCTGATCTTTAGATCTAGAGAAATTTATTGTAAAACTAAATGAAAAAAGACAGTTTAAAATTGATATAAGTGTTGGAACGTAATAAATACAGCAAACGGACGTATTGTTAAAGTTATGACCGACAGAAAATTAGATTTAGAACGCGTTAAACTTTTGAATGGGAACACAATTTTCTTCGATAGACGCCGCCATTTTATTGTACTAAAGAGTAAACAAAAAAACTGTGACGTCACGGTCCCGCCGAGTGTAGTGGTAGTTCTAAACTTTTTAAAAAAATGGGTTACTCTGCGTATGAATAAATCAATAAATTAATTAACGTCTTTAAATAAATGTGTGATTAACAGTCTGTCTTAAAACAAAAATTTTTCTCTACCTACATACTATTTTACAGCTTTCCACGATGAGTGCAACCATGCGAGATAGTCAATCAGGCAAACAAACAAACAAACAAAAAAATAAATATTCAAACATGTAAACAAACTTGACTTTTAGTAGTATATAGATGATACACAAGACCATAGGCTTAAATATATGTTTTTATTTATTACTTTATAAAAATGAATAAGTGCATACTCCTGCACATTTCTTTTATTCCCCATCTCTTCACAACGTACAAACGTGTACATATAATACAGAATTTAATTCATATAATACAGAACACATATTTATAATACAGAACTTTTACACATATATAATACAGAACATATAACATGTATAATAAGTATAGTACAGAACATGTTCACTTATATAAAGTAAAATAGAATGAAAATTGAATAATTTGAATATTTTATTTTAATTCAAATTAATATAAAACGCTGTGATGTTTTTTTACATGTTTTGATTAAAAAACCTAGGGTCTTAAATTTATATTCATGGAAAAACGATTTATTGGCTAACATAACTATCGATAACCTAAATTGTATTATTATCTTGGTTTACTACATACTCCATCTTTTCCCTACCTTCTAACTATCTTGGCGACAAGCAAATACATAGGAAATGTAGACATTTGAATAATAGATCTCTTATAAGACACACTAATCGATAATTTTAAACTAAACCTCTTTAGATTTGGGCGTCAGTGGAATATGTTACTTCCCTTACTGAACAAATGAAAAGATGACTTGCGTTGTCCTTTCAACACTTAATTTTAATTATCACAGCCAACCTGACCCCCCCCCCCCCCTCCAACCCCCCATCCTCTACAATTCAACAATGCCCTTGTCTTCACGTTTTCCAGCCGTCAAACTAATCTCAAGACAAATTCTTCCTTTAAGTAAACGCCAAAGAAAACCACCGACCACACATCAATACCCTTGCGACGTAGCCCACCAACCCTCAAAGACTCACATCCTCAAATTTTCATTCTCGCTTCAACCTTTCTTGTTTTTAAACCCATGTTTAAACTTCAAAAATATTTTGCTTGGCTAATCTTTCTCTTGGCCATCGCCTAAAATTGAACATCTTAAAATCTAGATCATACACCTGGTTGATCCTGTTCATGAGACTTGAACTTATAGACATGTACGCTTTTGTGTACACTTTCCTCTTCTGCTGTCTCAGGTTTTGGTACGCCCTTGACTTCTGCGCGGCACTGGTTAAAATATCGATGAAATCGTACGCATTCATGTCTTGGATCACCTGCTGAGTGATGTTCGACGGGAAAGATAAATTGGTGCTGATGATTCCCCGAAATTGGAGTCTCCTCCATATACGACGCGCTGCGCTTAGCTTCGACATACACTGTGTTATCGCCTCACTCCATTCTTGGAAGGGGCTTAAAACCGAGTCTTCAATCTCGTTGATGACAAAGTCCTCAGCGAGAGTGTGGAGTCCAGTTTGTGAGGTTTTTCCATCGAGCCAGTTCGTGAAGACGTAGGACAGGTCTCTTTCAAACACGGTCGTGTGACCGATATAGTCGTAGGGGACCGTGCAAGGCCGACACAGGTCTACTGCTGGGAGGAGGTCGGCGTCCATCTGACCTTGACCCGGGGACAGGTGATGCAGGAGGAATTCTGAAAACGTGACGTCATGGCCGCACCTCAAGGAAAGCTCGGAAGGATTTTGTCTGAATTTTTTGACGGCCGGGACGCCCCATTTGGTCCAGTACCGCGGGTTGGGGGAGTAGAGTTTATCGACGTAGGCGGAGAAGAGTCTGCTCCATGGGTCCCGTACAAACATCAAGTTTTTAATTTTTTCCCCGGGGGTGGCAAACTGGGTGTTGTTGTACAGGTCGACATAGTTGAAACACTTCGGACATTCACGGATGAACTTTGACGGTATCTCAAATGGTGATCTAAAGATAGAAAGGATGTTGACAAGTACTTTAAAAAGTAATTTAAAGGGAGAGAAGTTATTTTAACAAGTACTTTAAGAACAAGTAATTTAAAGGGAGAGAAGTTAATTTAACAAGTAATTAAAGAAAAAGTAATTTAAAGAGAGAGAGAGAGAGAGAGAGAAGTTAATTTAACAAGTAATTAAAGAAAAAGTAATTTAAAGAGAGAGAAGTTAATTTAACAAGTAATTAAAGAAAAAGTAATTTAAAGAGAAAGAGAAGTTAATTTAACAAGTACTTCAAAATGTGGCCTAAAGAGGAAGAAGTTAATTTGAAGGGTACTTTCAAATGTGATCTAAAGAATTAAAAGTTTTATTTTAACGGATCATCTGAAGTGAGTTTCGAAGACAACATAAGTGGTTCTTCATATAGTGAAAAAAAAGAGGGAGAGACAGACAGAGAGACAAAGTACACGTTAATCTTAAGGGATTTGAAATAGAACTTAACGAAACTTTTATGAGTTGCTGCAGCGTGTATCTGTATACTCTAGATCACGGGTTCCCAACCTGGGGGTCGCGACCCCCCTGGGGGTCGCGAAGGGCTTTCTGGGGGGTCGCCAACTGGTATACTAAACCTTAGTAATTTGAAACAAAACATAAATATTTAGAAGAATTTTTGAAATTCGGCTTTACTAACATCACTGGAAAGGGAATAGAGAAGAAGCAAAGCGCACTGTACAAAGTTGTTCTCAGTCACGAATTTATGAAATCTTCAAAACTAAAACGTCATTTGACACGAGTCATTCGAAACACACCAAAAAAGATATGGAGTTCTTTCGTCGGTATGAAGCTAGTTGCAAACGTCTGAGACTTGATCGAACAGGAAGTTTTCACCAAGGAAACACAGCATTAGTGCAAGCATCACATGAAGTCGCGACAGAAAATGCCAAGCAAAAAAAAACACAATAGGAGAAAATCTCATCAAACGCTGCATGTTTTGGTCAAAATCGGGCTTTCAGAAAACAGAAAAGATTTAGCTCCCTAATCACTGAACTCACCAATCGCCATCAAGACTCCATTGCTAGTATAAGTCGTAAATTATATAAAATCTGGAGCCTTCAAAGAACTGAGCAAAGACCTGAATAAAGATCACGAGGTTCTGCTCTTCTACACTACAGTGCGCTGGCTGTCAAAGGAATTGTTGTGAATCGTGTTTTTGAATTCAAATCTGAAATCAAATTGTTCTTGGAAATGCAAAGGAAACAAGACCTTTTGGTATACTTAAAACGACATAGAGTGGTTGGAGAGAGTATCATACCTAGCAGATGTGTTCGAAAATCAACATAAGCATAACCTGAAGCTTCAGGGAAAATGAACGAATATTATCACTTTCCATGATAATCTCGGGGCATTTTTAACAAAGCTGCAAAATCGGCGAAGAAAATAAATCTTGGAAATATTGTAAATTTGAGAAACTCTGCAGTGTGGTAGATGAATCTAATTGTGGGATAATTTAAATTTTGAAAGAAGAAATTTCTGGGCATCTTGAATCTATTGAAAACGAACTGCAGCGCTATTTCTCTGAGCTGAAAAAAAAAGAATCTGCATTGACGCATTATCCATTCTCTTCTTCCCTTGATGTTGCCAGCATTCCCGATGAATTACAAGATGAATTCTTTGATTTCTAGAATGATTCCGCGTAAGATGAAAATCTTCAGACACAATTTTGGTGTAGTATTAACCATTTATATCCAAACGTAAAATTGATTGAATTTTCGAGAATATAATTTTATTCTGAACACTATTTTTCGATTAAAAACAAAATTAAGATAATGATAATGACATAGGTTGGCGTTAACAAAAAAAATACTTTAAAAAAAATTAACCGCGATTGTTTAGTGAATATTATGCAATTTTACTCATGGTATTAAAACAGTTATCAAGAGTAGTTCATATCGTAAGTCTACTACAAAATCTTATTTTAGTGCTTATTAATTTCTTACTAATTTCGGCTTTTTAATTCTATGGGGGTCGCGGGTGACTTAATTTTTATAAAAGGGGGTCGCCACTCGAAAAAGGTTGGGAACCACTGCTCTAGATCAAACAATTAACCGCATTGGGTTTCTCTGTGTATTTCCTGTCCTACTAATAAGCGCAAGAGGTACGACTAGGGCTGACTACTAATATTTCTGTTTCTGTATTATAGATACCACATTTTACCGCATTAAATGTGTCTTATATTTGAGGTCTCACTACTTACCGGAATGGGTCTGTCTTTTTAATCTGGTACATCATTTTCTTGAGAAACGTGGAGGCCGCTCCACCCACGGGGCAATACATAATTTGCCAGGCTAGAATCCCCCGCGCTGAATGATTTGTGTTCGAGTCTTGAATAGTACTACACACCTTCTCTATAGTTCGCCTGCAAATGTTCAGCTTTGTTGTGAGTATTATATATATATATATATATATATATATATATATATATATATATATATATATATATATATATATATATATTGTGTTAAATCTGAATCAATATGAAGAAGTTTATAACAAGCTAAGTCGGGACCCCTATATGGCCATCCTTAGACTGCCAAGTGTATAAGTTGCTGGAAATTGTTATGGTTCTGCTATCACATTTTTCTGCCCACTTTACAGACATGATTAGAATGTCCTTAACTGACCATCGTTCATATCAGCTTGCCATTGTAGCCTTTACTGGCTATTTTTAGATTAGACTGGCAAATTTTTTAGATTGAGTGACCACTTTAATATCGTATGGTCATTTAGGCATTTACTGGCTACTTTTAGATTAGACTGGCAAATTTTTTAGATTGACTGGCCAATTTTTTACATTGAGTGACAACTTTTATATCGACTGGCCACTTGGGCCTTTATTTGCCACGTTTAGATTTATTAGCCATTTTAGACCTTGACTGGCCAATTTTAAAGCTTGAATGGCCAGACATTTAATAACCCTTCATAGTCCTATCATGGCCCCTGAACCTATACTGGCAACTATTAGATTACACTATTACACGATTTCCATAAAGACTTTTCTAAGACCATCCACAACCTTGTCGCCAGACTTCAACTAACAGACATTCTCGCTCACCTTTGATGCTCCCAATCAATCGATACTTGCGTCATGTTTGGTGTCGGGTATCGATGTTTGGAGTACACCCAGTAATAAGAATAAAGCGACGTGTTGTTTGTCTTGTCACGTCGCACCGGGAAGGATTTGAACTCGGGCCGTGGACCAAGATAATCTGACGTGAAAGAAAACCTTGCTTCAAGCAAATCAAAACAACAATAATTATCCAATAAACCGGGAGTGATCTCCCCTAAACTTTCTGGAATATTCTTATATAACACTACGGGGGATGGCAACTCGGGATATAGACAATATTTTAAATCCATTTTTAAATTACTCTAGTTATCGTGTTTACAGACACACACACACACACACATACACATAATACAATCACACACACACAGATATATGGACAAGATTGCAAAACTTTTTTTTTGCACGATTACAATACTTTCTCTTTATTTTGTAAACGAGAATGTAAAAATGAAAAGTCACCAATAAATAACATATGTATTGGGAATTTTAACATTTAAAAAATTTTAACATTCAAAAAATAATTGCCCGAAAAAGATTCCCCAGAGTTGTTACAATAAAATTGTTACATATTGTTACAATAAAAAAACGTATCTTAATTTACTGTTACAATAAAAAAACGTATCTTAATTCGCTGTTACAAATGAGCGCAAGTCTCAATAGATAAATCTTAATAGAAACTCGGCTTATTTTTTTATTTATTGTCATATTGTGAATGGCATAAATCTAAATAAATGTTTAAGTTTATCCAAATTATTAGCAAGAATAGTTCTTTGACTTGAAGCAAATTGGGGGCAAATTGCTTTCTGTCCATGTGTCTCATTACATCTGAACCCCAAATTAAAATTATATGTATATATATATATATATATATATATATATATATATATATATATATATATATATATATATATATTGTCTATGTATATATAGCATATGTACATATAACATATATTACTATATTATATATAATATATAGCCTTTATATTATATATATATATATATATGATGTATATACATATATATGATGTATATATAGTTGCGTGTATGTACTCACCATCGTAAAGTATAAAGTTACACGCGGCAAATACACAACCAATGAACCAATATTTGATCTTATAATACAGCACTGTGTTCATGGTATGTTCTGGTTCTTCTTTCACTCAGATGACCCCTACACGTCATGTGACCACCCACAGATCAGGTCAGCTACAGGTGTGTATGTTGACATCTGACCGGCACTGACCAATGGGTCACGTGTGTTGACACTGGGAACAAAAGGAATATGATTTTACAATTATTTTTAGCTATTTCTTTAGCATTTTCTGTATGTTTATTTATTTATTTATTTTTAATTTATTTTAAAAATCACGATAGATACATTCACTTGGTGGACGAAGGTAGACTGCGCTTGCTAACCCGAAAGACACGAGTTCGGAACACGAGCACGAGACCGTATGTCAGCTTTTTACAGAAGTGACCCTCATATTCAAGCTGGGTGGTGTGATACAGTGGCGGAACTAGAAAAAAAGGGCCACCCCGCAAAAAAATTTTTTAGCCCCCCCCCCCCCCTCCCCATATATATTATTATAATATATATATATATATATATATATATATATATATATATATATATATATATATATATATATATATATATAAACACAAAATACGAACATAGGATACTCATTTCTGGCCTGTTCGGGTTGTAATAAATTTAAAAAATTTAAATTAAAGCAAATTACAACATCATGTCATGTGCGTAAGTGAACTAGAGTGTTTGTGAAAATCAGTTTTATTTTATTTCTGTTATAAGACAATTTGACCTCCAAGTCGGTAAAAAGAATATAAACCATGCAAGCTTTGTATAAGTAATGGTGTCTCGTGTTATGTTTATTTTTATGTTTTTTTTATTTATATTATTAACTTTAAACACATTTACTTTTTATACGATGTCATTCTTTAGTAGCTACTTTATAAAAAAAAACAATTAAAAGAAATAATTGTTTTTCAATTTGTTAAGTACAAATCTATTAAAAGGAGCTTATGAGCACCCATATTTGACTATTTAAAAAAGGGAAATAAGTCATGGAAGTGGTTTGACACGTTTGCTTATTTTTGATAAGTTTGATTGTAGGAGAAAGAGGACTCGGCTATCACAGTGCTTTAAAAACAAAGGGAAAAATAATATACCAGAGCCTGGGGTGGTGTCTATAGAATAAAGATAATCCTACCGCAGTTACGGTAATCTTTTTTACAAAACAACCATCAAGTCAAAAATGCAAGAAAATTTTTAAAAGTTTGAAAAAAATTATGGTCGGCTGTGGGCCCCTAAATGGCGTGGCCCCCCCCCCCCCCCCCCGCATTGCGGGGTCTGGCGGCACTGTAGTTCCGCCCCTGGTGTGATACGAGGGGAAGGGGGGGGGAGACCATGTCGGAAACCCACGGGCCTAGCGGCTGGTAACATGGGTGAGAGAGATGCTCGCGTGTGTGTGTGGGTGTGTGTGTGTGTGTGTGTGTGCGTGCGTGTGCGCGTGCGTGAGTGCGTGCGTGTTTGCGTGTGTGTTTGCGTGCGTGTGTGTTGTTGTTGTGTGTGTATGTGTGTGTGTGTACGTGTGTGTGGCTTATTTTATGTTTCAAATACTTGTTTTAAAATGTTGTTGCGAATGTTCTGGTTAATAGAACATATTCATGCCCCAGGCTTGAGGCTAATCAGCCTCGATTTGGGAGCTGGTCACGTGATCGGTTACGTACCTGTTGCGTAGCGCGATACAAAATGGCGGCGGATGCCCGCGGGATGTATGTTGTTATTGTTGGAGGTTTAGTCACGATTAACGTTAGCGTCTGCTTCATCGTTAGACTCGTGTTTTGTCGAGTTGTCTGTGTTTGGCTAGGGGGGGGGGGGGTGAGTGCAGGAGGGTTAAGACGGTAATGGTGTGTATAGGGGGGTGTATGATGGTTACGTTAGTGACCATGTGTGTATATGGTGTGTAGTCATTGATGTTGTTATTGTTGGAGGTTTAGTCACGATTAACGTTATCATCTGCTTCATCGTTAGACTCTAGTTTTGTCGAGTTGTCTGTGTTTGGCTAGGGGGGGGGGGTGTAGGATTGTTACGTTAGTGATCGTGTGTATATGTGTATGGTGGTTAAGTCATTGATGTTGTTTTGGTGCGGGGTCAGAACATGTATGTTATGGTTGTCCACGAATGTGATTGGTAACCGCTATAGTACTTTGGGCGAGGTGTGGTAATGTAGAGGTGTGGTAGAGTGGCGGTGTGGTAGGGTGGGGGTGGTAAGGTGGAGTTGTGGTAGGATAGGGGGTGGTAAGGTGGAGTTGTGGTAGGATAGGGGGTGGTAAGGTGGAGGTGTGGTAGGATAGGGGGTGGTAAGGTGGAGGTGTGGTAGGGTAGGGGGTGGTAAGGTGGAGGTGTGGTAGGATAGGGGGTGGTAAGGTGGAGGTGTGGTAGGGTAGGGGGTGGTAAGGTGGAGGTGTGGTAGGGTAGGGGGTGGTAAGGTGGAGGTGTGGTAGGGTAGGGGGTGGTAAGGTGGAGGTGTGGTAGGGTAGGGGGTGGTAAGGTGGAGTTGTGGTAGGATAGGGGGTGGTAAGGTGGAGGTGTGGAGGTGTGGTAGGGTAGGGGGTGGTAAGGTGGAGGTGTGGAGGTGTGGTAGGGTAGGGGGTGGTAAGGTGGAGGTGTGGAGGTGTGGTAGGGTAGGGGGTGGTAAGGTGGAGGTGTGGAGGTGTGGTAGGGTGGGGGTGGTAAGGTGGAGGTGTGGTAGGGTAGGGGGTGGTAAGGTGGAGGTGTGGTAGGGTAGGGGGTGGTAAGGTGGAGGTGTGGTAGGGTAGGGGGTGGTAAGGTGGAGGTGTGGAGGTGTGGTAGGATAGGGGGTGGTAAGGTGGAGGTGTGGTAGGGTAGGGGGTGGTAAGGTGGAGGTGTGGTAGGGTAGGGGGTGGTAAGGTGGAGGTGTGGTAGGGTAGGGGGTGGTAAGGTGGAGTTGTGGTAGGATAGGGGGTGGTAAGGTGGAGGTGTGGTAGGGTAGGGGGTGGTAAGGTGGAGGTGTGGTAGGATAGGGGGTGGTAAGGTGGAGGTGTGGTAGGATAGGGGGTGGTAAGGTGGAGGTGTGGTAGGGTAGGGGGTGGTAAGGTGGAGGTGTGGTAGGGTAGGGGGTGGTAAGGTGGAGGTGTGGTAGGGTAGGGGGTGGTAAGGTGGAGTTGTGGTAGGATAGGGGGTGGTAAGGTGGAGGTGTGGTAGGGTGGGGGTGGTAAGGTGGAGGTGTGGTAGGGTAGGGGGTGGTAAGGTGGAGGTGTGGTAGGGTAGGGGGTGGTAAGGTGGAGGTGTGGTAGGGTAGGGGGTGGTAAGGTGGAGGTGTGGTAGGGTAGGGGGTGGTAAGGTGGAGTTGTGGTAGGATAGGGGGTGGTAAGGTGGAGGTGTGGAGGTGTGGTAGGGTAGGGGGTGGTAAGGTGGAGGTGTGGAGGTGTGGTAGGGTAGGGGGTGGTAAGGTGGAGGTGTGGAGGTGTGGTAGGGTAGGGGGTGGTAAGGTGGAGGTGTGGTAGGGTAGGGGGTGGTAAGGTGGAGGTGTGGTAGGGTAGGGGGTGGTAAGGTGGAGGTGTGTTAGGATAGGGGGTGGTAAGGTGGAGGTGTGGAGGTGTGTTAGGATAGGGGGTGGTAAGGTGGAGGTGTGTTAGGATAGGGGGTGGTAAGGTGGAGGTGTGGAGGTGTGGTAGGGTAGGGGGTGGTAAGGTGGAGGTGTGTTAGGATAGGGGGTGGTAAGGTGGAGGTGTGGAGGTGTGTTAGGATAGGGGGTGGTAAGGTGGAGGTGTGGAGGTGTGGTAGGGTAGGGAGTGGTAAGGTGGAGGTGTGGAGGTGTGGTAGGGTAGGGGGTGGTAAGGTGGAGGTGTGGAGGTGTGGTAGGGTAGGGGGTGGTAAGGTGGAGGTGTGGAGGTGTGGTAGGGTAGGGGGGGGTAAGGTGGAGGTGTGGAGGTGTGGTAGGGTAGGGGGTGGTAAGGTGGAGGTGTGGAGGTGTGGTAGGGTAGGGGGTGGTAAGGTGGAGGTGTGGAGGTGTGGTAGGGTAGGGGGTGGTAAGGTGGAGGTGTGGAGGTGTGGTAGGGTAGGGGGTGGTAAGGTGGAGGTGTGGAGGTGTGGTAGGATAGGGGGTGGTAAGGTGGAGGTGTGGAGGTGTGGTAGGGTAGGGGGTGGTAAGGTGGAGGTGTGGTAGGATAGGGGGTGGTAAGGTGGAGGTGTGGTAGGATAGGGGGTGGTAAGGTGGAGGTGTGGTAGGGTAGGGGGTGGTAAGGTGGAGGTGTGGTAGGATAGGGGGTGGTAAGGTGGAGGTGTGGTAGGGTAGGGGGTGGTAAGGTGGAGTTGTGGAGGTGTGGTAGGGTAGGGGGTGGTAAGGTGGAGGTGTGGAGGTGTGGTAGGGTAGGGGGTGGTAAGGTGGAGTTGTGGTAGGATAGGGGGTGGTACGGTGGAGGTGTGGAGGTGTGGTAGGGTAGGGGGTGGTAAGGTGGAGGTGTGGAGGTGTGGTAGGGTAGGGGGTGGTAAGGTGGAGGTGTGGAGGTGTGGTAGGGTAGGGGGTGGTAAGGTGGAGGTGTGGAGGTGTGGTAGGGTAGGGGGTGGTAAGGTGGAGGTGTGGTAGGATAGGGGGTGGTAAGGTGGAGGTGTGGAGGTGTGGTAGGGTATGGGGTGGTAAGGTGGAGGTGTGGTAGGGTAGGGGGTGGTAAGGTGGAGGTGTGGTAGGATAGGGGGTGGTAAGGTGGAGGTGTGGAGGTGTGGTAGGGTAGGGGGTGGTAAGGTGGAGGTGTGGTAGGATAGGGGGTGGTAAGGTGGAGGTGTGGAGGTGTGGTAGGGTAGGGGGGTGGTAAGGTGGAGGTGTGGTAGGGTAGGGGGTGGTAAGGTGGAGGTGTGGTAGGGTAGGGGGTGGTAAGGTGGAGGTGTGTTAGGATAGGGGGTGGTAAGGTGGAGGTGTGTTAGGATAGGGGGTGGTAAGGTGGAGGTGTGGAGGTGTGGTAGGGTAGGGGGTGGTAAGGTGGAGGTGTGTTAGGATAGGGGGTGGTAAGGTGGAGGTGTGTTAGGATAGGGGGTGGTAAGGTGGAGGTGTGGAGGTGTGGTAGGGTAGGGGGTGGTAAGGTGGAGGTGTGTTAGGATAGGGGGTGGTAAGGTGGAGGTGTGGAGGTGTGTTAGGATAGGGGGTGGTAAGGTGGAGGTGTGGAGGTGTGGTAGGGTAGGGAGTGGTAAGGTGGAGGTGTGGAGGTGTGGTAGGGTAGGGGGTGGTAAGGTGGAGTTGTGGTAGGATAGGGGGTGGTAAGGTGGAGGTGTGGAGGTGTGGAGGTGTGGTAGGGTAGGGGGTGGTAAGGTGGAGGTGTGGAGGTGTGGTAGGGTAGGGGGGGGGGTAAGGTGGAGGTGTGGAGGTGTGGTAGGGTAGGGGGTGGTAAGGTGGAGGTGTGGAGGTGTGGTAGGGTAGGGGGTGGTAAGGTGGAGGTGTGGAGGTGTGGTAGGGTGGGGGTGGTAAGGTGGAGGTGTGGAGGTGTGGTAGGGTAAGGGGTGGTAAGGTGGAGGTGTGGAGTTGTGGTAGGATAGGGGTGGTAAGGTGGAGGTGTGGAGGTGTGGTAGGGTAAGGGGTGGTAAGGTGGAGGTGTGGTAGGGTAGGGGGTGGTAAGGTGGAGGTGTGTTAGGATAGGGGGTGGTAAGGTGGAGGTGTGGATGTGTGGTAGGGTAAGGGGTGGTAAGGTGGAGGTGTGGAGGTGTGGTAGGGTGGGGGTGGTAAGAGTGGAGGTGTGGTACGGTGGGGGGTGGTACGGTGGAGGTGTGGAGGTGTGGTAGGGTAGGGGTGGTAAGGTGGAGGTGTGGTAGGGTGGACGTATTGTAATGTGGACGTGTCTTAAGATAGAGATGTTGTAAGGCGGGGGTATAGATCTAGTTGTTGAGAAGGGAGTTTGTGAGTTAGCCATAATAATAAAGCGTCTTATGATAATAAATATATATAAGAATATATTTTTACAATACTAAACAATATTTTATCTTAACAATATTTTATCTAAAACTCAACACTAGTTCTCAAACCCTTTCATAATACCAATATTCTATTCCATGTTCATATTGCATTTAATAAACGGAAGTAAACAAATCATGTTGTGCTTTTCAAAGAGATTTGGGTTAGAGATTTCGACACAAATTGCTGACAAAAAAAGTAAAGATTACTTTCGTACCTGGGGGTATAAAGGACAGATGAAGTAGAGGTGACCAGTTTCTCTAAAGAGATTATATGGCCAGCATTATAACCTGTTGCTTTAACTTTCTACAACAGAAGTCTTGTACTCAACAGATATGGATTGACTTACCTCTAAAACCTTAAATAAATCATATAGAAAATAATTAATTGATAAAATATTCCAAATACACGACAATACCATATATTACATATATATAATATATTATATATGCAACAGCAATTGTTTAAATGTTAAAATTCCCAATTAGTTAGTTGTAGGAAAACGTACATCTATTTGCTTTTAAGATTAAGAACTAATAGAAGAAAAGCATCGCTTTGTCTAGATTTATTATGTTTAACATTTTAAAATCTATCAAACTGATTTAAATCCCATAGAACTAACTAGGATCATGGTAAGACATGGGACACTCATATCTAAAGCAGACTCAGGGGTCACACCTTAAACCAGATTAAACAAGACACGAAACATATAAAACTGTATCTGATAGAAATAATGCATTGGACCCAGAAAATTAAATATATTCTAGCTAAGACATGGAACCCACTAAACTTATTCTACTGGGGCTAAGACATGGGCAAAACCTAAATCTACTGCAGTCAAGACTTGGGACTCACAAAACTAGACCAGACAGAGGCTAGAAACAGAACCCACACCATTAAATCCAACTGATCTTTGTCAAAAACACATAAAACACCAGCCTGCCTCGTTGAAATGTTTAACACTATGTTGTCGACTAAGTGGGAGGGGTAACTTATACACGTGTGTTGTATAAGTGATTAAACGATCACCCAACATAATGCTACACATGTGTCAGTCATACTGTCACCACACCCCACCCCAATATCGGCCACACTATCACCACACCCCACCCCAATATCGGCCACACTATCACCCCACCACAATATCGGCCACACAATCACCACACCCCAATATCGGCCACACTATCACCACACCCCACCCCAATATCGACCACACTATCACCACACCCCACCCCAATATCGGCCACACTATCACCCCACCACAATATCGGCCACACAATCACCACACCCCAATATCGACCACACTATCACCACACCCCACCCCAATATCGGCCACACTATCACCACACCCCACCCCAATATCGGCCACACTATCACCACACCCCACCCCAATATCGACCACACTATCACCACACCCCACCCCAATATCGGCCACACTATCACCACACCCCACCCCAATATCGGCCACAATATCACCACACCCCACCCCAATATTGGTCACACTATCACCCCACCCCACCCCAATATCGGCCACACTATCACCACACCCCACCCCAATATCGACCACACTATCACCACACCCCACCACAATATCGGCCACACAATCACCACACCCCAATATCGGCCACACTATCACCACACCCCACCCCAATATCGGCCACACTATCACCACACCCCACCCCAATATCGGCCACACTATCACCACACCCCACCCCAATATCGGCCACACTATCACCCCACCCCAATATCGGCCCACACTATCACCACACAACACCCCAATATCGGCCACACTATCACCACACCCCACCCCAATATCGGCCACACTATCACCACACCCCACCCCAATATCGGCCACACTATCACCACACCCCACCCCAATATCGGCCACACTATCACCCCACCCCACCCCAATATCAGCTACACTATCACCACACCCCCAATAACGGCCACACCATCACCCCAACCCCAAAATCGGCCACACTATCACCACGACCCCATACCGACCACACGATCACCACACCCTACCCCAATATCGGCCACACTATCACCACACCCCACCCCAATATCGGTCACACTATCACCCCACCCCAATATCGGTCACACTATCACCACACCCTACCCTATACACTTCTACTTTCATCCGTCAAACTTAAACATCGTGTCCCATCCGGTCTACATCGACTCGACGGTTACCGTCGTCCCTTTGACGAGAGGGTGGGACCGGTTGAATGACATTCCTATCCCTGATGTCGGCAGATTGTGGGATAAATGTTGGCAGATATTGGGATTAAGCCAAACCGTTTTCTGGATTAGGGCTCGCCGATCTCATTAGCATACTAGACCTGGAGGCGATGATAATTCGCAAATTTAATTAGATCTGCGCTTAGTACTGTAAAACGTTCTTTGACGCGCACACAATATGGTCATATATATATATATATATATATATATATATATATATATATATATATATATATATATATATATATATATATATATATATATATGCATATATATATATGCATATATATATGCATATATATATATATATGGGTGGGTGGGTGTGAATTTCAAGATCAATGGTCTCAAGGACTATACATCTGACTAAAATATCTCACGGCAAAGTAAATCAAATATTTACTACATTTTTAAAAATGTTACAGATTTGCCACATTTCATTTAACATTTATGTTTAAAAATTGATTTATCTTCGTTTTGTAATTACTAATATAACAGATACAGGTGATATAAGTATTTGATATAACTAACATTTCACCTTAAACTGAACTTGAGTATATGTGTGACAAAGAAACATTCCGAAGCCAGCTGTTTACGTAATGTCACAAAAGAAATATACAGATCATTAACTAGAGTACATTTTTTCTAAATTAATATATTAACCCATTTCTAAACCGACCTCTTTACTTACTTATTCATCCACAAACCTTGCAATAACATTCAGCTTTTAGAACTTTTAGAAGGTTTACATTAAATCACAATTATCATTCAGTATATTATCATATGATCGAAACGTTTATTTTAGAACTTGTGTTTTTTTACTAGCGCGATGTGACAGTAAACTACCTGTGTCTGTTCCCTTGTCGCTAGACTTGCCTCGGCCGTAAAAATGGTTGTTTCCCTTTACATATAATTTCGCGATATTTTTTTTTATGATTTGAATAATGGTTTTGCGAAAGATTTATAATCTGTAAAATGGTTTTTAAATTATTAAAAAGCCGAGCACGAGATTTAAAAAAAATGATTTTCGGATATCTTTCTGTCAATTTCTGGTGGAGTTTTTAAGTGAAGTTGATTTTTTTATTGGATACTCAGCTAATCCACATGTGGATACACTAAATCCTACAGCACTGCCAGTATCCACGAAGACTGGATACAAGAAACATCCTATATTTATCATTGATGTGCGAGTATGCAGAAGTTTTCAGTTAAGGAAGATTCGGGTGTCTGTTGGTGACATTACAATAAGAACAAGAATTCATTTCAGTTTTGTTGCTTATTTTCGTTATTATTAGTACTACAGCTATTCTACAATTGTTACGTATTATCAGCACGATAGTTTTCAATGTTGTAAAATTCGGCTTATCATATCTAAAGATCTACATCTTTAAGTAAAAATGTGTTTTACTTGAGAAGCAGCACTGGCATTTTGTTTTGATCATCAAAATCTTCAAAAACACATCTTAAGGTTCTTATACCTAACAATAGATTTAAATCCAACTATTATACGTAAGATTTGAAGGCTAAAGTGTGTGTAAATTGCGAACTATAGACAAACTACCAAGGTTTGAACTTTAGTTTGACGTGTGGTTAAAGTGCGAACAATGGGCGAACTATCAAATTTTGAAGTTGTGATTTGACGTGTGGGTAAAGTGCAAACCATGGACAAACTATCAAATTTTGAAGTTGTGTTTTGACGTGTGGGTAAAGTGCGAACCATGGACAAACTGCCTAGGCTCGAGGTGGTTGGAGATGAAGTGCTTCGCCGTTATGACGTCATAGACCGTACCCAGACGCCGACCTTTGAACTCCCCGAGAAGGAAGATGGCTACATGAATTTTAATTTGGACGAGAAGCCAAAATGGCTGCAGACAATGGAGGATAATCAGAATAATATTGGATTCACTTATCTGAAGGTACAGAAGGTTTTGTTTTAGTTGTACATGTGGGTATTTGTATTGTCTAGTGGGATGTAGAGTTTGGCTTGATATTTTTACTGTCAATTATTGCTTGTTTTTGAGATTTTGTGTTGTTGTTTTAGTAAGTAATCAAGGGTGGGTTTTTGTGCTGGATGTCTATATGATAGGCTATTTGTATTGTTTGTTTAATTTTAGGTAGAATCGGGCTTTTGTTTCTGTTGTCCAGTGGTAATAAGTGATTGTTTCTGTTGTCTAGTGGTGATGAGTGAGAATGGACTTTGGGTGATTGGTCAGGCGTATGCTGAGATAAGCTTTTGTTTTCGTTATTTAGGCGAAAATGTATAGTCCTGCTTACTTATAGGCATACGTGTTTATGAGTTTTATAAAACGTTTCTACTTGAACCTCATGTATTTATCAATTTGTACGTTATTCCATGTTGCATGTTAGTATATAGTCCTACATATGTAGTTGGATGTACGTTGCTGTATAGTGTTCGTATGTATATAGTCAGTGTATAATATAGTCAAATAGATTTAATTAGATGTACGTTGCTGTATTGTGTACCTATGTATATAGTCCTACTTGCCAGATGCTATTGGGTTTGAGTGCTCACGATGGTGTATACCTGCTTGTCTTGAACAAGACACTATAAATTTACCATTACAATAAACAGTGTACTGTCCTCCACCCACGTTCACACACACACATGTTATAGAACTTGATTAAAAAACAGGAAAAGTGGGTTTTTTATTTTAGTTAAAGAAGTAAATTAATGTAAAGATCAGAAGGATAAAAAAGTTTATATATGTAGGCCTATGCTTTGTCTTGGAATAAATTTGGCGTTTTGTAGTTTCTGACGAAGACCTTAGGTCTATACTGGAAGACATAATAAAACACAACTTTTCATAAGTACAATGTTCATGTTTTAATGACGTCTTATGATCTCCATGACAACAGAACCCACTCTACGACGAAGTATGGCCTTACCCTCACCCACCTACCGGCCCATTCCTGCTGGGAGACTTTCAGGTCAACTCTGCTGCCTCTGCCTCCACGGAGCAGATGGACGAGAAGGGGCGGCGCAGACGACGGTGGATCACGTGTCTGCTAGTCACGCTGTGCATTCTGATTCTGTTTTTCATCGCCGGTATCATTGCCATCGCCTTCCTGGCTGCGTTAAAGAAACCTGGTGAGTAGTGCTCTAAGTCCCGAGTTCGAACCCTTGGAGAACTGAGGTTCGATAGCTGGGGACAGCCACTTTGCTAGGAGAGACAGCTCCGAAATCAAACAACCTTTTCCTTGTAGTTTGTTCTTGGTTGGACAAAGACTATGGAAGCAAGTCCAAAAAGAAAAGCAGGTTGAAATCGGAGTCAACGGCCTATATAGTACGTAACATGTTGACACGTAATACTTCCTTGTGTTGGAACTATTCCCTCCCAACAACAGTGTGAGGGTGGGTTGGTTAAGATGATACCACGTGACCGGTCAGCTCCTGTATTTTCATTTGTCAGTCTAACCAACTAGCTATAGTCTGTTTCTACCATACTATCTTGAACTAACGTCATCACAAACAGTTAAGAACGAAGAAAAGGGATAAAAAGTGCAAAATACCTTAGGAGAAATATCCTCTAGATGTCAATCTATACAATATATTTCACAGCAAAATAACTTAAGCATTCAGAACATGAAAGAAACCATACCACTTGTCAATTACCTGCCTATGCAGCTAGTACTATGCACCGAAAAAATAACCCCCACCTACCCCCGTCCCTCTTGACAATATTCCGGTTAACACATTTGCCGGAAGTTTTAATTGTTGTGTCTTTTTTTTCTGTTTCAGACGTTCAAACCAGTGCCTTAGTTCAACTTTCAGGCAACACAAATGGCGGAGATAATCTCACGGCGGGCGTGACCACAACGGTTAATCCTGGCTCGGCGAACGCGTCAGAGACTGTAGTGACGTCATCAATCACGACAACGCCGACGCCACCATCTGATGAATCGACCCAGGGTTCGGGTACCAGCTCAGCATTCGTAACGTCAACTACACTGCCGATATCGACGACAACAACTGTACTCACTACGACGACAACAACGCCAACGAGCTCAACGACGACGCCTACCACGACGACTGCAATGCCAGTTACTACAACAACAACAACGCCCTCTACAACAACAACAACGCCAAGCACAACGACAACTACGCCGACTACAACAACATCAACACCAACTACAATAACTACACCTACCACCACAACAACCCCGACAACAACGACAACAACGCCGACTACAACATCAACAACAACTGCCTCTACGACCATAGAAACACCCACTACCACAACAACACCCATCACCACCACAACAACACCCACAACAACAACAACGCCAACAACCACAACAACACAAACTACTACCACCACAACGCCAACAACAACTACTACTATAATTCCCTCTACAACAACAACTACATCAACTACAACGACAACAACACCGACGACCACAACTACCACGCCAACTACAACTACTACAACGCCAACAACAACGACAACTACGCCTACTACCACGATGACAACACCGACGACCACAACTACAACGCCAACTACAACTACTACAATACCAACTACAACTACTACAACGCCATCTACAACTACAACAACACCAACTACAACGACGACTACGCCTACTACCACGACAACAACACCAACGACCACAACAACCACGCCAACTACAACTACTACAACACCAACTACAACGACAACTAGGCCCACTACCACGACAATAACACCGACGACCACAACTACCACGCCAACTACAACTACTACAACACCAACTACAACGACGACTACGCCCACTACCACGACAACAACACCAACACCAACAACTACTACTACAACGCCAACTACAACTACTACAATCCCAACTACAACTACTTCAACACCAACTACAACTACTACAACCCCAACTACAACTACTACAACCCCAACTACAACTACGACAACGCCAACTACAACGACAACAACACCAACTACAACTACGACAACGCCAACCACAACGACAACAACACCAACTACAACTACTATTACTACAACGCCAACTACAACTACTACAATCCCAACTACAACTACTACAACCCCAACTACAACTACCACAACGCCAACTACAACGACAACAACACCAACTACAACTACGACAACGCCAACTACAACGACAACAACACCAACTACAACTACTACAACGCCAACTACAACTACTACAACGCCAACTACAACTACCACAACCCAAACTACAACTACTACAACACCAACTACAACTACTACAACCCCAACTACAACTACTACAACACCAACTACAACTACTACAACCCCAACTACAACTACTACAACCCCAACTACAACTACTACAGCCCCAACTACAACTACTACAACAACAACTACAACTACTACAACACCAACTACAACTACTACAACGCCAACTACAACGACGACAACGCCAACTACAACGACGACAACGCCAACTACAACTACCACAACGCCAACTACAACTACTACAACGCCAACTACAACTACCACAACCCCAACTACAACTACTACAACGCCAACTACAACGACGACAACGCCTACAACTACGACAACAACACCGACGACCACAACAACAATACCTACTACGACCACCACTACACCTACTACTACAACGACACACACGACTACAACAACAACACCAACTACCACAACAACAACACCTACAACTACAACAACAACACCTACCTCAACAACCACAACTCCCACAACGACGACAACAAAGACCACCACAACACCAACGCCCACTACGACTACCACAGCCACCACAACTACACTTCGAACAACGACAACATCTTTAACGACAACTACCACTCGACTTACAACATCGACGCCATCCCCTTGTAAGTAATTATTTTATCAGTTTAATTATTTTTACCAGTTTTAATATTTTAACCAGTTTAATTATTTTAACCAGTTTAATTATTTTAATCAGTTTAATTATTTTACCCGTTTTCCTACTAAACCAATTTACCTCTATATCCCCTTGTCTATACCACACCAGCAACGCCCTTGCCATAAACATCAGCAACGCCCAATACAATATGTACTATTACATTAACAACAAATCAACACACATCATAAACACATTTAGAAATATACTCTCAATCTGTTTAACATATTATCTCCTTTAATATGCACATATAATGATAGTAACTCGATATAATATTTAACAAAATATTAAAATTGAGATCCTAAAACAATATTTTATTTAACGAAATATCAAGATTACGATAGTTACACAAAATTGTATTTAACGAAATTTCCAGGATTGTAAAACACGTTATTATTTCTAACAAATTCTTCACAGTACGATAATAAAAACACGATATTATAATTCTCACCAATTGTGTATCAATGACGATTGTAAAAACACGACATTCTATCTAATGAATTGTCTAGCAATGACGATTGTAGAAACACGACATTACAATTCTATCTAAAAAAAACTGTCTTTTGTAAAAACACGATATTATAATTCTATCTAAAAAACTGTCTATTGTAAAAACACGATATTACAATTCTATCTAACGAATCTTCTAGCTATGACGATGGTCATCTCGACGTTTCCGGCATACGGCACCGCCCAGATCACGTGCACGCTGATCGCAGGCTCCTACCAGATTCTGGCCATGTTCCGTGCTGACGTCACGTCCTCCACCGGCTTCTCCCCCCTGGTGGCCTTCACCCCCACTGCGCCCCCCAACTTGAGCGTGGATGGAGCTTTGTACGCAGCGAATCAGTGAGCTTAAGTTTGGATCATCTGTAGTTTATCTTATCTCGCTTACACACTAACATCATCATTGCCCTCTTAACTCACCCATGCCCTCTTACATCATACATGCCCTCTTACGACATGTGCCCTCACCTATGCCCTTTAACTCACATATGCCCTATTACCTCACCCATGCCCTCTTACCTCATCCGTTCCCTCTTACCTCACCCATGCCCTCACCTATGCCCTTTAACTCACATATGCCCTCTTTCCTCCCCGTGCCCTCTTACCTCAAATATTCCCTCTTACCTCACATATGCCCTCTTACCTCATCCATGCCTTCTTACCTCACCCATGCCCTCACCATGCCCCTTACCCCACAATGCCCTTTTACCTCACCATGCCCCTTACCCCACAATGCCCTTTTACCTCACCATGCCCCTTACCCCACCATGCCCTTTTACCTCACCATGCCCTCTTACCTCACCATGCCGTCTTACCTCACCTATGCCCTATAACCTCACCATGCCCTTACCTCACCCATTCCCTTTTACCTCACCCTTTACCTCACCCATGCCTTCCTACCTCACCCATGCCCTCATCCATGCCCTCTTACCTCACCATACCCTCTTACCTCACCCATGCCCTCTTACCTCACCCATGCCCTTACCTCACATATGCCCTCACCCATGCCCTTTACTTCACCTATGCCCTCTTACCTCACCCATGCCCTCTTATCTCACCCTTTACCTCACCTATGCCCTATAACCTCACCTATGCCCTTACCTCACCAGATCCACCGTGGGCTTCACTCACTCCTTCACCCTCCAGTTCAAGCGTGTGAGTTGTGTTGACGAGTCGACCTACAGGTGCCGAGCTCTCGTCCCCAACGCTGTGCTCTCTGCCGAGGGTGTGGCTAAAATATTCCGTGAGTTACCTCCCCCAGATTCCCTCCGGACAATTATTTGTTGTCGTGGTCCAATGTGTTGTTGTTGTGGATGTTAGGTTAGTCTTGCGATATGTGCCAGAGTTATGTTAAGTAAGTCTTGCGATATGTGCCAGATTTTTGTTGGGTAAGTCTTGCGACATGTGCCAGAGTTTTGTTGGGTAAGTCTTGCGATATGCGCCATAGTTTTGTTGGGTAAGTCTTGCGATATGTGCCACAGTTTTGTTTGGGTAAGTCTTGGAACATGTGCCATAGTTTTGTTAAGTTAGTCTTGCTATATGTGCCATAGTTTTGTTGGGTAAGTCTTGCAACATGTGCCATAGTTTTGTTGGGTAAGTTGCGACATGTGCCAGAGTTTTGTTTAGTAAGTCTTGCGATATGTGCCATAGTTTTGTTGGGTAAGTCTTGCGATATGTGTCAGAGTTTTGTTGGGTCAGTCTTGCGATATGTGTCAGAGTTTTGTTGGGTCAGTCTTGCGATTTGTGCCATAGTTTTGTTGTTTAAATCGTGGTCCTAGATGTTGTTGTGGATTTTGCGTATGTTTTGCTATATGTGCCATGTGCCACAGTTTAGTTGGGTAAGTCTTGCGACATGTGCCATGGTTTTGTTGTTTGAGGTTTGCGATATGTGCTTGAGGTTTCATGTATCCGACTTTTGTTGTGTTTTTGTTGTGGGCCTAGTTGTCCTAGCACTGTCATAACCTCCGTCCTCCGACCCCCTAACCTTTGACCTCACTGCTCCAGTCCGACGGGAAGACCAAGAGACCCGGGTCATCGTCCCGTCCCCCATCAGCGCCAACCAGGTGGTGACCATCTTCTGCACGTCCATCGAGTTCCGGAACTTCACGGTCGTTTGGCAGCTCCGGCGTGCCCTTGACCCTAACTTCGCCAACTTCGTGTCCATCGCCTTCCCAGAGCAGAATCTTTTTGCTGAGGACTTGGCGGGATCAACGAAAGACATTGGGTAAGTTGCGACATGTGCCAGAGATTTGTTGGGTAAGTTCTGCTACATGTCCCAGAATCTTTTTGCTGAGGACTTGGCCGGCTCAACGAAAGACATTGGGTAAGTTGCGACATGTGCTAGAGATTTTTTGGGTAAGTTCTGCGACATGTGCCAGAGTTTTGTTGGGTAAGTCTTGCGACATGTGACAGAGATTTGTTGGGTAAGTCTTGCGACATGTGCCAGAGATTTGTTGGGTAAGTCTTGCGACATGTGCCAGATTTTTGTTGGATAAGTCTTAAGACAAAGGCTAAAGTTTTGTTTATAAGTTATTGAGACATGTGCCTAAACTATGTTGGGTAAAATCTGGGACATGTGCTTGAAATTTGTTGCGTAAGTCTTGCGACATGTGCCAGAGTTTTGTTGGGTAAGTTCTGCAACATGTGCCAGAGTTTTGTGGGTAGGTCTTACGACATGTGCCAGAGTTTTGTTGGGTAAGTTCTGCAACATGTGTCAGAGTTTTGTTGGGTAAGTCTTGCGACATGTGACAGAGATTTGTTAGGTAAGTTCTGCAACATATGTAGCAGAGTTTTGTTAGGTACGCCTACGACATGTGACGGAGTTACATTAAGTTTAGAACCATGTATAACCTATCTAGCTTATCCAGAAATATGGGGTAAGTTCTGCGACATGTACCCGGGTTTGCAAACATGTATAACGCAGGCTGTGTTAACCACGCAATGTCGATGTATGCCCAGGACGTTATAACAGATGGACTCTATTTAGTCTGCCCAATATGTCATTTGTGAGACGGAGTGGTCTAGCGGTAGAGAGCTGGACTGCCAACCCGTAAATCTCGAGTTCGAATCCGGGTTCAAGTCAATAGACCGTCCCTGAGTCCAACCAACTCTGATGGGTACCTAGTGCTGACCACACTATCTCTTCATATGCCGAGGTCACAGAAACAAGTGAACTCTACTTCAAGTGCCCTATAGACCGTCGGGTTTGAAAAGGGAACTTTACTTACTTTTTTATGTCTTTTGCACGAACGAGGAAAGATAAAGATCATGATATTCTATGGTCTGTAACTGGTAAAAAAAAAGCTATCGATTCCTATACGATTTTGTACCTATTTATATCAATTGTATTATTTATTATACTAGCTTCATTTTTAAAATAAACTTTATGATGTCAGTTTTGAAAAATTTAATATCCTTAAACTAGCAAAAGTGTAATCTATTTTTATCCTCCATCCCCCGCCCCCCCCCCCCCCTCCCGCACAGCCCTTGTGTATACCGCAGCAACAACGTGGTGGTACGGACCTTCAACTTGCAGTCTAATGGCGACGAACTCCGATGTCTTTCCGGGTCAACTGGGGGCGTGTCTGACTCCACCCAGCTTGTGGTCGTTCCTTGATTGGTCAAGAGATGTGTCATTCACTCATTCACTAGTTCATCATGGCGATTTATCATTATTATGCAAGTTTATCATTCTGTGTATTGGTATTATCAAAATACCACTTAATGTCACTAAAATAGTTGTAAGTTGTTAGGAGTTTGGTCAGACATTAGGGTTAGAGCTATGGTAGGACTTGAGTTATTATTTGCGTTAGGGGGTTAGGATTAGGATTGGAGCTATGGTAGGACGTGTTAGGGATTGAGTTAGGGGTAGGGATAGGGTTCAGAGGCGTAGCTAGGGGGGAGACATATGTCCCGGGGCGCCGACCGTAGGAGGCGCCAAAATGGGTTGGAAAAACAAATTGAAAGTTTGAGGGGGGTGTGAAAATCAAAAGTTTGGGAGGTGCAAATCGAAAGTTTGAGGGAGGGGTGCACATCAAAAGTTTGGGGGGGGGGGGGCAAATCGAAAGTCTGAGGGGACGGGTGCAAATCGAAAGTTTGTCCCCGGGCGCCGGGAAGGGTCGCTACGCCTCTGATAGGGTTAGAGCTATGGTTTAGGCAGAAGATTCTATTACTGTGTCATTATCAAACCTTATATGATTATGTCAATACGTCACGAGTATGCAAATGTGTCACATTTTTATTTGTAGTGACTTTTGTCAGAATATAATTCTGCAAATTATCACATCCTAATTGATCATGTCGATTTCCAGATCATAATTATCCAAATTGGAATAATCTTTCTTGGTCATGGTAATTTATATACATTAGTAATATGTCTTCATAATTTTATTGATCATGCTATTTTGTCATACATTAATATATAAAATATGAAAATTCCATAACTTAATTAATCATACTAGTTTTTTATAACTTTGTCATAACTGAATTAATCATATTAATTAGCCTTCATTAACCGGTGAATTAAGTCGTTAATGACGTTTTGAAATTAGAATTTTTTTTCTGCAATTCGTCAGTTCCATTCTTATTAAAAATGGAAGCCAGAACAAATGAGGAAATAATATCACCAAACCCGGATTTGGATCAATTTCCATGATGAAATCACAATATACTTATAGCGACAAGGCAGTTAATTTTGATAGACATTGAAGAACTACATTATTGCCAGTGTGCACTTCACATCAATGGTATTCTTGCAAAGTATCAACTTTTTCAAGAACGATTTTGTAAGATTTCGTACATTTGGATTCCATACTTGCAAAGGTGATCTAATATATCACATGCTCTCCAGTTCCTATAACAGATCTAACTGAAGATAAACGACTTCCAGAGAATTCTAATCGACTTACAAAATGGGAAAATGACATTTTTTGTTTATATTTGTTATGATATGAATTCATTTATTATATTGGATTAAAAAATTCCCAATTATTTAACTTGAACATTTGAACTCTGAAGAGCTATGCGCCTTGCTATACCACTGTTATATATATATATATATATATATATATATATATATATATATATATATATATATATATATATATATATATATATATATATATATATATATATATATATTGATATTGATATTGATATACCACTATTATATCATATTTTAGTTTTTTAATTATTCAACTTGGAGTTGCGAATTTAGATATGACCTTCTCGACGACTTTAATTTAGAAATGTTTCTCTCGGTATCGATACAGTTTGTTTAGAGAATGAATTCAATCACTGCATCCCCCTACGTGTCTGTTATCAACAGCGTCAATATTTATTGACAAAGTGTGTAATAATAACTAATAAAGTAGGGGGGTGAGGTGGGACCGCCCATTCGACACCAATGGTGATTGACGTCTTCTGGACAGTTCCCTAAAGCTGAAGATAATTATAATCCGCCTGATCCACGTTGATCACAGATTAATAAATGACTCAATATTCGGCGAATTTTTTATAAAAGGTAACGCCATTTGTATGAGCAGAAATATGAACGGATACTAACTGTGACTTTGATGGTGACTCCGGTGGTGATTTTGGTGGTGACTGATGGTGACTTCAAAGGCGACTTTGATGGTGACTGATGGTGACTGATGATGACTTTGATTATATTGTGCAGCGATTCAAAGGTTTCCATTCGAAACACAAAACCCAGGAGGCTTCTCACCAGAAACCCATTACAAACGTGCATTCATCTTTCTTTATACTGGCTCCACCTGGTTCAAGGATGGCATTAAGCCAAGAGGCTCACAACATTTTGGCCTCCTGCAAAGACTAGCACTCCATGACTTTCTAGCATGTTTTAACCAAACGTTGGTCAAAACCAAATTTTTGTCACAAACAACCATTAAAAAAGATAATAAATTGTTCAATTATTAAAATAAACGTCATTTATTTCTTTTTCTAAAAAACAATTTTGTTTTATAATGTTTATAATAATAAATGTTATTAAGAATAAGATGGTTGGTTTTGTTGTGTTATAATAATAAATGTCATAAAGAATAAGATGGTTGGTTCTGTTGTATATGGATTATGTTGATTGATGTCCATTGGATGAAAATTAATCCTTTAAAAAAACGTTGTTTCATCACAGCAATAATTTAGTAGCAAACCCACAAGGTTTTGGTATATTTTTTTGTAAAGAAGTTTACCCACACCACAACACTATAGTGAATCTTCAGGTCTGTCGTGTTAGACATAATGTGAATGATGTAGTCTATTATGTGACAGACGATTAATGGTGTACCATTTTACAGACGAATGATGAAGTTTACTGTGTGAAAGGCAAATGCTGAAGTGTACCATTTTACAGAAGAATGATGAAGTGTCCCATTAGGTTAATGATGAAGTGTACCATCAGACTAATGATGTAGTGTGTCATCGGACAATTGATGAAATGTACCATCTGACGAATGATGTAGTATTCAATCAGACAAATGATGTAGGGAATAACGTGACAGACACATGATAAAGTGTACCAACAGACTAACGATGTAGTATAGCAAGCTATAGAGCCCTGTAATGACTTGTACAATGTGGAGATGTGGAGTACGAACTGGTCAAGTACTGCGGCACGATGCCATGGTGCTGGACGCCGCCGGTCCGACACCGACCACAGATGGAGTACTGGACATCCTGATGACGTGTTCGGGTCTGACTGGCGCCTCGTATGTCTGGAATCACGGTACGGCCGGTGATGCTAATGCTTTGATGACCTACGCCGGAAGTAAAACTTTCTTTTCATTTTTTGTCACGTCAATTTCGAAAGATTTAAATGCGTACATTTTACTTTTAAGTTAATTAATAAATTTATAAACATTAAAATTTGTAAATAAGTAATATTAAATTCATCTTTAAAGTCAGTTTTAGACTATGTATATCAAATCTAATTTTACTAAAATTCACTTTTTAATCACAAAATTTTGTAATTGTTTACTACACGTACGCCAGTTACACTAAAAAAATTGCTGAAAAATTCTAAAACTAAATTAGGAAACAAAATCAAAAAACAAAAACAAAAAAAAGAAATTGAGAAATGTGCTAAAAACGAGGATAAAATTAATAGTCTAAAATAAAGTAAAGGCAAGTCAAAATGTGTCATTTAGAACAAACATAAAAATTACGTAAGATTGAACAATTCTTCTTCTTCTGCGTTCTTAAGAACAATTCTAAAACAAGCAATCCAAACTAAACTACGATATACTAAAAGTCTAAAATATTTAATTAATAAAAAAAAAATCTCAAACGCCAACAGAAGAATCCAAAACTCGAATCAAGCAAGTAATTAAAACGTTAAAAAATTTAACCAACCTAATCAATGTCTTCACCTACTCAACATACCAGGGGAAGCTACTCTCGTGGGCAGCAGGGGGTGGTACGCCACCAAACACGTCCGGTTACTGCTCGACCTCTCAAGCAACCCATCCCCACACCCCAGAGGTTCAAGGCGCCTTACGGGTCCCGGGGGGTACTCTCGTCTGTCTAGTTTAGCGTACACGCTAGGAATCTGCAAGTTACATTTAGAAATCCCCCTCGATGGTAGAGAGTTTAAGTACTCCAAAAACTCTTCACTCACAAAATTGTTCATATCGCTGGAAAATGTGATGTTTTTTCGATTCAGGTCAATCTGACTTAAGGAGTAATTATCGTAGAGGTTGGTTTGTGATACCTCTGTGGAGATGGTGCCTTGGGGGGTTGGTGCGCGGTGGTGGTGGTGGTGTTGGTCTGGGGGGTCTGTGTTGCAAGTTTCGTCACGTGATGAGTAGATTGAAACGTTCTGGCCGGAACGTTGGCTGGTCTGTGAGCAAGACATGTAGGAGGTCGTAGTCTCGGGCTGTGTGGGGTTGGGGTGTGTGGGGTCGGGGTGTGTGGGGTCGGGGTGTTTGGGGTCGGGCTGTGTGGGGTCGGGGTGGTTCAGGTGATGGTCTGGGTGTGGGGGTGGGAGCGAGAGTTCGTGTGGGTTTTGTGACGTAGCCTGCATTTTGTCATCTGATGCTATAGGTTGCTCATTGATTACGTCAGAGTTTAAGGTAAGTTCCTCGGTATAACCTATGCCCAATGGAGGTTCCTTTTCTTCTGTGTGTTGTTCGTTTACGAAAAATGTCGTTGAGCGTTGAGTAGATTCGATATCGGAGATATGTATCTCACTTTTTTGTCTGTAGTGAGTTTCGTCCGTCAAAAGCTGCTGGTCTTGTTTATGATCCAACCCTGAACCAGACAACCCTGACCTTGACAACCCTGAACCTGGTAACCCTGACCTTGGTACCTCTGACCTCGTTAGCTCCGGCACCTGCGACCCAGCCAGGCCATCAAGTTCTAGAGTGCTGCCTGTCAACTCATTACGTTCCTTCATGACGTCTACTTCAGCTATCAACTCCACCGATGCCTCATCATCTTCTGTGGGCACGCCGACCTCCCTTAGCGTATCTACAGCTACGCATCCATCCTTAAGCAGGACGTCTGTTTCCGCCAAGGTCACCATGCTGGCTCCACCCTCCACCACCGTGACGTCAACTTCCGCAAACGTCTCCGCATCTTCACCACCCGCGTCAGTCGTTACGTCAGCTTCCGTCAATGTGTCGGCAGTTACGCCGTCGTCTAGCACCGTACTGACGTCATCCACCAACCTCCTGCTAGACAAACTACCACAACCACACCTCACCACTGAGCTGCGTACGCCTTGGCTCCTTACACTGTTGGCGTCACAACTATCCAACAAACTTGACACACGCTCCACGCTACCGTGAGTGGAGCCAACAGCATCACGCATAGCTTCAGCCTCGCTTGCTCCTTTATTCTCAGCATGGTCAAAAGACTTCTCCGACACGGAATCTTTCATTTCTACACTGTGAAAACGACGAAGAGTTTTTCCGTTGATCAGTGTAGAGTTCTGACGTTGAGGTAAAGATTTTGAACTCTCCGAAGTCTGGATTTGTTTTTTGTTTGTATTGACGTGTCCTTGTCTGACCAACCCGCATGGGGGGTGAAGTGAAGCAGACACCAATCCGGGTGTGGTGTGAAGTGAAGAATTCACCAACAAGGATGGGGGATGAAGTGAAGAGTTCACCAACACGGACGGGGGATGAAGTGAAGAGTTCACCAACACAGATGGGGAATGAACTGAAGAGTTCACCAACGAATGTCGACGTTGATTTGACATCACCTCACCTGTGTTATTTACGCATGCGCTGAATTCATTCGAGGAACTAATCAAACGACTGCTCGAAGTTTTGGAACAGATGTGAGGTAGATGATGAGACATGACGTTTTTTTCAAGACATGTTTGGTGTCTTGGGCTTGTTAAATCAGACACGAGACACGACGACACGATGGTGCTGGTAGGTTCCTGGGTTCGCAGACTTCGGCTGCTCCGTGAGAGACACAGGCTATGGGATGCTAGATACGGGGTAGCACTTTTGTTATCTGCATTACACGATAGCCTCTGATGATCATTTATATCATTACACAAAGGGTTTTGATGATCATTAATTTCATTACGCAAAGGGATTTCATGATCATTAATTTCATTATGGGATGGGATTAGAGGATCGTTAATTTCAATATGCGATGGCTTTCGATAATCATTAGCTTCATTAAGCGGCAGGTTTTGATGATCATTCGTTTCAATATGCAATGGGGTTCGATACGTATTAATTTCTTCATGTGAGTGGTTTTGATAATCACCAGTTACATTAAGCGATGGAATGTGATTGTCGTTTTCTTTGCAATTCGACGTGCTCCAGTAGTCGTTGTCATAGTCGTCTAGTGGGAGATGTGGGATTCGGATCACGTGATTGGCTGGGCTAGTCACGTGACGGGTTCTCGACGTCGAGTCGCCATCGTCCATCATCGACTCATCCTGGCTGCAGGAGTCATTGCATGACGCCTCACTCTCGGCCTGCAGCTCGTATTGTGAGAGAGAAACGTCGCACGGTTTCTCAAACCGCGAGTCTGACGCTGAGATACTGTCGATTGTTTGGTCTCCTGGTGCGATATTTACGTCGGGTTTCAGCTTTGTTTCTGTAGAAATCTGGCTGGGGGTTGGTGAGACGGCAGTGGATGCTGTTGACAACGTTTCTGTACAGTGCTGGACGCTGGAGTCGGCATACGACAAAGTGTTATACAAGGTTGATCCGTCTGTCTGGCAGATAACTGAGTCATCCATCTGTCTAGCACTCAAAGACTCGAACTGAAACTCATCAGTTTCAGATTTCGTGTTTATAATTGTTACTGGCTTAGAGCTTCTTTTCCTCGCTGCGCTAGTTTTTTTCGAGCTGGATGTTTGTTCTTGAGGTTTATCGTTTTCCGCGCAGATATGTTTGGTCAAAGCTGGATCAGCAACGTTTTGAAGAGTGACGTTCGGCGCATGCGTGTCACCGTCTTGGGCTCGGCTCTTCTGGATTAAATCCTCCAGGTAGTGCCTGCCTTGTTTCTTCCTCGGGGTTGTCGCGCTTCGTTGCTTCGCGGTCAGCTCAGCCAACCGTTTCATCCGCACCAGTTTCTCAAGCATTTTCTCGCAGTAAAAAGTCCCGTCGGGGAATTTGAACAGATCGTCGGGATTCTTCGCTGCGGGTTTTTCCGTTTGTTTATTTTTATCTTTATTGGGATTTTCCGAAGTGTTTGAATGACGAGATGGTGTTGTGAGCGGTTTCTTGGCGTTAATTATGTGGCTCAGCTGTTTAGATCGTTTGTTTGTTTTACGTTTTGGTTTGGTCGAGTTTGTTATCTCAGAAATGGACAAAGTGTCGATGGGGGATGTTAAAAATGCATCAAAGAGCGTCGCCACGTCGACGTATCGTCGATTGGTCACCTTGGGGTCGAACTGTATCCGGTGCACGTGAAACATGCTCAAGGTCGGCGGCACCTTTTTGTCCCTGACCTTCACCGGCGCGTGAGAGCACACGGCGTAGCTCGCGCCGGAAGGCGACAAGCCCTGATGATAAATTCGTTTTTCGCTTTTTTTCGTCGCCGGCAAACGCGGCGTCTTCGCCGAGGCGGGCGCCACAGGTTCTGGCGAGTTCGGCGTCAGAACGTCGTACACTCGCTCCAGTCTTTGGTCGGAGTTCGCCACACCGGAGGCGCATTCTTTTTTTAGCTGCTCGCCAACGACCTCTAGCGGCACGTACTCGTGAGACTGAAACTTCACTCTCATTGGCTCCTTTTTTATACTCAAACAATCCACACACAGCAGAGCAACCGGCTCCCTAACGTCATTTTGTTTTAAACTAACCTGGAAATTATTTTTTGTCGGCTTAACTTCGCGAGTGTTTTTACTAGAGTGAATAACAATGGGGCCTATTTTAACACCCATACACAAGGACGACTTTGTTCGCGTTGGTTCGTCTTCTTGAGCCGTAGGATTCAACCACAAAAGTTGATGTTTAGATTTAATATTGACCTTCACCCCGGTCAGGGGCGTGTTAGCCAGGGGTGACGGGGGCACGAACCGTTTCACTAAATTGTTGTACAACTCGGGGCTCAGGTGAGGGGGTTTAGGCGAGGAAACGATGACGGGTGATGTTCTGTGTTTGGAGCAGAAGGCGGCGTTGGTGTTGTGATGGTTCCTGAGTGGGTCCTGAACCTTGGTGCCAGACTTCGTGGAGTTTATGCGCTTCCCCATGAGCATGGCGCCAAAGGATCCACTCGGTGGAGGTTCTTTTAATGTGGTGTTCATCTGTGCATATAGAAAACATAGAGATGTGTTATTGTTAATATCTATATGTGTGTATGCAGATATAAATATATATATATATATACATATATATATATATATATATATATATATATATATATATATATATATATATATATATATAGAGAGAGAGAGAGAGAGAGAGAGAGAGAGAGAGAGAGAGAGAGAGAGAGAGAGAGAGAGAGAGAGTAACAGAGAGGGGGGTGAATAGTTACTTATAACCCAGAGGCGTAGCGAGGGGGGGCGGGGGTGGGACCGCACCGGGTGACACCATTTAGGGGGTAACACCAAGGCAAATAATAGCAATATATATATAGAGAGAGAAAAACTTGAGGGGGGGGGGGGGGCAAATCGAAAGTTCGAGGTGGGGGGGTGCAAATCGAAAATTTGAAAGTTTGTCCCCGGGAAGGGTCGCTACGCCTCTGGGGGGGGGGGGTGACACCATTAAGTGCCGCACCGGGTGACACCCGACCTCGCTACGCCACTGGTATAACCTACATCGAACTATATAAATATAGGCTACACTTGCGCTATATGTAGTCTATATATTGATGACTGGACAATAGATAGCGATTTATCTTTAATTAGCCAGTGATAGAATCCTAATACTTTTGGTACACGAGTGGATCAGGACATTTATATGGAAACAAAGCAACTACCGTCCCTATATTTCTCAGACAGTGTGGTATAGGGCTTCTGTGATAGCCACTAATGTGTTAGTAGCAAACGCCGCTGATGGTAGCCATTAATGTCTTGGTAGCAAACGCCACATATGGTAGCCACTAATGTGTCAGCAGCAAACGCCGCATATAGTAGCCAGTGGTGTGCTGGTAGCATGTCTATGGTAGCCATAAATGTGTAGGTTCCAGCCTTCTATAGTAGCCTGTAGTTGTCTAAAAACAGCGACTTACAAAATAAAGCTGTTATAATCGATACCGGCATACGAAATGTTAATCTAATACCGACTTTTGTTTGTATGATACGAATCTATAGCGAGCCATTTAAACTTTAGTTAAACGGTTACGAATTTTTATTTAACTTTGGGTTAAACACAGAACTGTATATTATAAGGAGCTACTTAAGGTTTAGTTCAACACAGAAATATCAATTACCAAAATATGGTGCTAATTGATGGGGTAGGACCATACTTATAACTATTGGGAAACCTTAACATGTCTGAAAAGTCAAGTGCAAGTCCTACATAAGTCTAATCTCCAATGTAGCAACTAAGCGAGTGCTACATCAAAACGAGGCAATGTTTTACATCACTTTCAGAAAATGGGTCAACGGAATTTAAAAAAATATCATGTGACATCCAACAGTGGCTTAAAATGGGTATATTTTTTTTCTTTAATGTATTCTTAAAAAATAAAACACAAGTTTTTGCATAATAAAATATCAAATGATAGAACACTGTTACCTAAAAATGATATAATTAACTAACATTAAAATGTGCAGGTCAAACAAATACATTACATTTTTTGTGTTTTTACTTTCTCGTATATACGTAGTATAGAGAAAGTATTGTAATCGTGCAAAAAAAAAATCGAGATTTTTACAAATCTCGACGTTTTACACCTCACTGATACGGAAAAACATAATTTTGCAATCTTGTCCGTATGTCTGTGTGTGTGTGTGTCTGTCCGTGTGTGTGTCTGTCCGTGTGTAAACACGATAACTTGAGTACCGTTACAGCTAGGTTGATGAAATTTCATATATAAGTATTTTATCAAAATCGTAGATCCGTATCAACTTTTGAGCGATTTCCGATAACCGGAAGTGGTACTTTTCCTACTTTGAATTTTTCAAAAGCCTATAACTTGAGTACTATTTCAGATAGATAAATGAAATTTCACATGTAAGTAAAAGATCTAATTCTCTACCTTCTGTTAAATTTTGAGTAATTTCCGTTGACTGGAAGTAGTAATTTACGCTACTTCCGATTTCTCAAAAAACTAATGTAAATTTTTAAAGTACTAATAATATTGCGCACTATTATACGCGTTTTTATTCGGCGTTTGCTTGGTGCGCAATGTTTTTTTTTATGAGATTCTATTCTATTTTTAAAAGTTTTAGTATTTAAAATGGATTAAAAATCATAACTATATCCCCAGTTACCATCCCCTGTTGTTTTATATAAGAATATTCGAGAAAGTTTAGGGGAGATCACTACCGGTTTATTTTTTATATTTTCGTTAAAGATTCAAATCGAAACAAAATATAATTATTTACTTTTGCATAAGCATGGCTTCGAATTTCAAAGCAAACATGTAATAATCAAAACATGTCCAGCTAAAATTATTTTATTTTAGATTTCTCTATTTTACCCATTTAACCTTTTAATAAATGATATGACATTAATGTTTTATGTTAATCTAAAATACTCTAATTTCATAAAAAAGTTACTTCTTCCGGAAATAAACTGGTTGCTATTTTGAAAAAAAAAAAAATTCTCCTTCCTATGTTAAGATTAGCAAATGTAGACTAAACTACTTTGTTCATACTGACAGAACTAGTCTAGACTCACGACTAAATCTACACTTATACAAAGGTTTGTATCAAACATATTGCTAAAGTTATAGCTTAACTTGAGGTTACTGTTACCTTAGGCTAAAAATGTGGTGTTTGACCTTAAGTTTGCGTACTGTGAAATGTGTTTTGCTGGATTTAATGTTACTACCACACAGCGTCCGCCATTACATGCGTAACTCGTAACTTCCGCTTTAACAAATCCCAACCCCATTAAATGGAATTACGTCATTCATTATGTTTTTCAAATTTAACACCACATTTAAATGTTCTTTCAGCATTATTTATTCTATAAAATGTTTAAGGTTTACAAGTAGTTTTTTTTTTTAAATATTATTTTTAAACATTGACATTTCAATAAGATTTAATAAAAAATGTATTATGTATTAACGTTTTTTTTTGACGTTTAATGTTATATTTTGAAGAAGATTCGGAATCCACTATGGTGTAGGGCAGGGGTTCCCAACCTTTTTTTTTACTCTAGAGCACATTCTAAAATATCGGTAGGGTGGCGGGCACCACCTATTTTAAATCGACAAACTCCTTCCAGAGGCATAGCGACCTTTCCCGTCACCCGGGGATAAAACTTTCGATTTGCACCCCCCCCCTCAAACCTTCGATTTGCACCCCCCTAAAATTTGCGATTTGCACCCCCCCTCACACTTTTTATATATATACCGAGGGGTCTATGGGGGGGTGGATTATGACCCCCTAACTTTCGATTTGCACACCCCCTCAAACTTTCGATTTGCACCCCCCCCCCCCCTTCAAACTTTCGATTTGCACCCTCCCCCCTTAAACTTTTGATTTCCATCCCCTTCAACCTTTTAATAATGTTTATGAAATTGTTTTGTCTCTGTCGAATAGTGAGAGGCGGGCACACACGAATCGTTCGGCGGGCGCCCCTCCCCTAACATTTTTAAAACCCAAACCCCACTTTCTCTCTTCCAACCCCCTTCTCTCCCTAACCCTGTCCACAGTCCTCCCCACCCCACACCACTTCTCTACCTCTCTTTTCCCCGTCCATCCCCTCCAGCACATCATCTCGTCTTTTTTACCCCCCCCCCCCTTCTCCCTATTAACCTCACCACCCTCTCATCTCCAACATCCACCTCTCTTACAATCACCCCCTCCACACTGTCTCTTCCTCTCCTCCCACACCTAATCCCATCCACCTCATTCTCTTCTCACAAACCATCCTGTCCCAATTACCACACCCCCCCCCCACCCCGCCGCTGAAATCTCCATGAATCTATCCATCCCAAATCTGCCCCCCTGTATACCACTGCCAACAACCTAAGTAAATTATTCTGTTACCTGTCAACTAAATCTCTTTCACCACCTGCTGAAATTCCTGTTTTTTCCCCTCGACTACCTGTAACACGTGGTCCCTGTCACCTGTTGTTTGTAAACAAAGAAACAACTCACGTAAATACGGGTCACTTTAACCTATCAGTTAATTTATCTCCCTTGTCAGAAAAATAAAGTAGTAAAAGTGCGGTATGCTTTGATGTGACGCGACGCGCGCAGGGGAGTTAATTCTACTTGTCGATGTAAAGTTATCAGTTATTTCCCTTTATTCTGTACAATTGTGTATTGAATCTAAGTTCTAAAATATATATTTTTATAGCTTGGACAATCATTTTTGGAACTTCATATTTTACCTCTACTGAAAAGAAAATATTTAATGAAATCGTAAGAATAAATTTCATAATCAATTAAATCGTGGTAATTTGTAAATTTTATCATGCACATTGTTACTGTATTGGGGTACGGGAAGGGTCTAAAATATCACATTATTTTAGAAGGCATGGGTTCAGAATGTTTGTGATCATAGCAGAGGCGTAGCGAAGGGGGGTGGCGGGGGTGCGGACCGCACCGGGTGACACCATTTAGGGGGGTGACACCATTTAGGGGGGGTGACACCATTTAGGGGGGGGACACAAAGGCAAAAAAATAGCAAAATATATAGAGAAAAACTTGAGGGGGTGCAAATCGAAAACTTGAGGGGGTGCAAATCGAAAATTTGAAAGTTTGTCCCCGGGAAGGGTTGCTACGCCTCTGGGGGGTGACACCATTAAGTGCCGCACCGGGTGTCACCCAACCTCGCTACGCCACTGGATCATAGACTGATATATGATATCAGTTTGATGAATAAACCCTCAAACTATCTCGTCATTATAAGCGGAACTGTTTGCCACTGGCTAGAATTGCTTGTCCCTTCCGTGTACACAATGAAAACTTGTAGTTTGTGTTACTTTTTACTTTCTCGTATATACATAGTATAGAGAAAGTATTGTAATCGTGCAAAAAAAAAATCGAGATTTTTACAAATCTCGACGTTTTACACCTCACTGATACGGAAAAACATAATTTTGCAATCTTGTCCGTATGTCTGTGTGAGTGTGTGTGTGTGTGTGTCTGTGTGTCTGTGTGTCTGTGTGTAAACACGATAACTTGAGTACCGTTACAGCTAGGTTGATGAAATTTCATATATAAGTATTATATCAAAATCGTAGATCCGTATCAACTTTTGAGCGATTTCCGACAACCGGAAGTGGTACTTTTTCTACTTTGAATTTTTCAAAAGCCTATAACTTGAGTACTATTTGAGATAGATAAATGAAATTTCACATGTAAGTAAAATATCTAATTCTCTACCTTCTGTTAAATTTTGAGTAATTTCCGTTGACCGGAAGTACTAATTTACGCTACTTCCGATTTCTCAAAAAACTAATGTAAATTTTTAAAGATACTAATAATATTGCGCACTATTATGCACATTTTGTTTCGGCGTTTGTTTGGTGCGCAATGTTTTTTTCTATGAGATTCTATTCTATTTTTAAAAGTTTAAGTAATTAAAAATCATGTCTACATTCCAAGTTATATAAGAATATTCGAGAAAGTTTAGGGGAGATCACTCCCGGTTTATTTTCTTTACTTCCGTGTACACATAAAACACTGCGTATTTTTGTCAATTCCGTGTACACACTAAAACACTGCGTATTTTGGTCAATTCCGTGTACATACTAAAACACTGCGTATTTTTTGTCAATTCCGTGTACATACTAAAACACTGCGTATTTTTTGTCAATTCCGTGTACATACTAAAACACTGCGTATTTTTGTCAATTCCGTGTACACACTAAAACACTGCGTATTTTGTCAGTTCCGTGTACACACTAAAACACTGCGTATTTTGTCAGTTCCGTGTACACATAAAACACTGCGTATTTTTGTCAATTCCGTGTACACACTAAAACACTGCGTATTTTGTCAGTTCCGTGTACACACTAAAACACTGCGTATTTTTGTCGATTCCGTATACACACTAAAACACTGCGTATTTTTGTCGATTCCGTGTACACACTAAAACACTGCGTATTTTTGTCAATTCCGTGTACACACTAAAACACTGCGTATTTTTGTCAATTCCGTGTACACACTAAAACACTGCGTATTTTTGTCGATTCCGTGTACACACTAAAACACTGCGTATTTTTGTCGATTCCGTGTACACCAAAACACTGCGTATTTTTGTCGATTCCGTGTACACCAAAACACTGTGTACTTGTCTCACTTCCGTGTACACACTGAGTTCAAACCAAAACAAACCTAATTTAATTTTGCTGTGTCATCGTGCTCCCAACTTTCCTTCCTACGTCACAAGCGACGCGCTATAAATAGACACATCCGTATGCTTTACTTTTTGTTCTTACCTCTTCAAATACGTAAAAGTGTTTCATATACTTTCAAACATTATCTCATCTTTAGAGTAGAGTAAAAACAATTCTGAATCTCAGATATTTTTGTTGTTTAAATACACCTGGGGCGGAGGGATTCTTAACAAATTGCTTTTTTTTTAATATATTTATGTTTAATTACTGATTCACCAGTAACAAATATAATTTATTAATTTTAATTTTATTTCGACTTAAGCTAAATTTTTATTTTATTTTCCGGTGAGTCTACCAAAATATTTATGTTAAAATGTCCCCCCTCCCACCCACCCCCACACCCAAACTGACGACCGACAACTTCTCGACAGTAATATTCCACCCCACCACCTACACCCCCGCCCGCGCCTACCTGAGTACACAAAAACCTAAGTATGTCCTGTTCCTTGTTTTGGTAGTGTACGCTAGGGGAAGGCACTCTATCGATTTTTTAATGAACTGCTGCGTCATGTTTTGGAAGACTTGCGCTTGCAGAACAAGATTCAAAATATCGTAAACACAATGACGTAGTCACTGTAATTAATTTTCAAATTTGTTACTGGTTGCATTGATCCTTTCTAAAGAGTAAATATGACTCATAGTTATTATAAGTAAGGGAGTGTATAGGCCTACATATAGCACAAAGGTGATTGTGTTAGTAGTTTTCAATTTGTTATATAATGTTATATAATATTATATAGGGTACAGGTCATCCTCTTTGCTACAACTTGTGATCAAAATAGGTTACAATGTCCGTCCGTCCGTCCGTCCGACTGTCCGTCCATCTGTTTGTATGTCCTACAGTCAGAGTTTCTTCCAGGCATCTCTTCGGGGGGGGGGGAGTCTATCGACCCCCGAACGAGATGGAATTTATATAGTAAACATACACTTTTACTACTGTCCACCCCCCCCCCCTGAAAAATGTTGACCGCCCCACCCCACCCACCCCCCCCCCCCCCCCGAAAATATCAAGTGCCCCCCCTCCCCCGAGAAAAAAGTCTGGAAGAAACACTGCCTACAGTCCGACTATTCTAATTCCTTTCTTTACTTAACTATCGATTTAATTATTTTAATAGTCATTAAAAAATCTTCATAACAACAAGATTCTAGATGCACTAAAAATAAGATAATTAAACTTGCACTAAAATTAAACTTGCACATTTAAATCTAGAACAAACATTAGGGGGTCGTCCATAAATGACGTCATACTCTAGGGGGGGGGGGGGAGGGAGGGGTCCGTAATTTTGTGACGGTGTGTGATGAGGGGGGGGGGGGGGTCAGATGGTGTGATGTCACACTTTTGCATTATAAAAAAGCAATATTTGAAAACGAATTTTAGCCGTTATTTCGCGTTTTAGAAAACTGTTTTAATAAACTGTAATAGGAATTGATTAAAATACTCTATGTTGACAGAGTTCAGACAAGATTTTGGAAAAACATCGATGTTTTAAGAAAAATTCAACTGCACTTTTGAGGGGGGGGGGGTGTAGGTTGAAGTGTGACGTCATTTTAAGGGGGGTTGCCTTCTTGTGACGATGTGTGACAGAGGGGAGGGGGGAGGTAAAAATTGTCAAAAAGTAGCGTGACGTCATTTATGGATGAATCTTATTAACTTTGGCCACTCATGTAATCTCTGATACATTTTAGCTACCATTTCTATTATCACCTAAAGAAAAAAAAAGTTTTTTATTAATTCCAGATATATATTACATGTAAAAGCTTGTATTATAAATACTTTTTACACTTCTATATTTTTAATTCTATTTTCCTATTTAGTGTCTATATTTAAAGCGTTGACCCATTTTAGCCACCATTCATATAACCACCTATACAAAAATAAAAAAAAATTGTTTTTAATTCCGAATGATTATTACACGTAAAAGCTCGTATTATAAATAATTTTAACACTTCTATATTTTTAGTTCTATTTTCCTTTGTAGTGTCTATATGTAACGCGTTGACCCGTGTCTATGTTCAGTAGTTCGTGAATGTTGACCCGTGTCTATGTTCACTAGGTCGTGAACGCGACATGCGCCCCCCGCATGGTCAAACGGGATATAGACTGCTGTCTCACGCTGAGGCAGGAAAAATTGTGTGTACACAACATTTGATGACGCAATCATTTGTTATGTTTTTCCGTTCGTCATTTTAAAATTTCAGTTCCGTGTTTTGTTGATCCGTATAAATAAAAGTGGATTGGATTCTGTTCACAACTTCATGAAATCAGATATATGTGTGGATTTGTTATTCTTTAGCGATATTGTTTCTGGATTTACTTTTTTATTTACTTTTGCAAGGTAAATATATTTTTTTTTTCATAATGATTAGCCATACCCGCTTCATCTAAGTATTCAACTATCTGCCAGTTTTATGGCGATATCAAAATCGAACTACTGAAGTTACGTTTTAAGTAGCATATAGAGTTTACTATCAAAATAGAGGTAAATTTCAGTTTAGTAGCCAATTTAGGTGTAGACTAAAGGTATGTTGTAGTGTCGCTAGGTGGGGTGGGGGGAGGGTGGATGCGCTCCGCACCGGGTACATATTCCAAGGGGGGGGGGGGTGACACCAAAGCGAATTATAGGCCTATTTAATTTTAATGAAAAAGGTTTAATTTTTCCCTGTTATTTTAATAAGTTTAATAACTTATTAGTGTTATTTACCTCATTAGAGACAAGGGGACATAATCCAGAATAGGGGTGACACAAAATCGCTTATAGTTTTAGTACATCATACTTTTAGTCTTTGGTGAAAATGGGTGGGGGGGGGGGGGGGGGAATCATGATTATTGTATTGAGTGTCATCCGACCAGTTTTTCTTTCAGACCTTAAATTTCCTGGGGCGAACACCGGTTTAAGTGTTTATTTTCAAAAATAACGGGTAGGGGTTAGGGGGAACTGCCCCCGAAGAGATGGAGAAACTCTGCACTCTACCTAGTGACGCCACTGCTTGTATGCGCAGTTATTGTCATGCCCCCCCCTTTCCAGGGCAATAACTTTAGGTTATACACATGTAATAGTAACGATGTTTGTCTATAGTAAGCGATAGTCTGTTATTAATGCAAATGAATATAGCTTTGTTTTCTCTATAGCTAACAAATTTATGTCATGGTGTCACCCCTTCTCATTGTCGGAATTGTCAATTTGTACTTCAAACACTATTTAACTTTAATTAACCATTAATTTAACAAGCAAAAACCATTTTATAGGTAAAAAATATTTCTACGGTAAATTTAGCAATTTTTTGCCTCAGTGTCACCCCCACCCCCAAACTAAATGGTGTCACCCGATGCGGTCCACACCCTGCCCCCGCCTCGCGACGCCTGTATTCAACGCGTCTATTCTAATAGAAAACTGGCATTGTGTGTTAAAATCGCTGAGTTAGGCTTAAAAACAGGATCGCTTACTTGGTCAATTTTATTTCTCCCAATCAATAAGTGGGGTTAATGGTTCAAAAGGTCAAGTGTAAATTGACCTTAGAGGTCATGTGACCTTTTGATGACTGCCACTCCGTTGTCGTGTCTGATAATCTGTTTGTTTTTGTTCTCAATACGTCAAGGATTAGGCAAATTAGTTGGGGTGTTGGCAGAAGTGTACAGGGATTAGCTTTAAGTACCTGTCTGGGTGACAAGATTTCGTTTGGTATCGATAATTTTCTGTGTGTAGGTTGGGGAGGGAGGGGGAGGGTAAATTTAGTTTAGTCAAGGATTAGGCAAATTAGTTGGGGTGTTGGCAGCTATGTACAGGGATTAGCTTTAAGTACCTGTCTGTGTGACTAGATTTAGTTTGGTATCGATATTTATCTTTGTGTGGGTTGGGGAGGGAGGGGGGAGGGAGGGAGGGGTCGAGGTAGCTAGTTATTGTGTAGTGTTGAACTTAGACCGTCAATGATTAAGTCGTCGTTTCCCCCCCCCCCCCCCCCCCCCCCCACTTTTTTTCCTTTTTTGTCAGGATTGAAAGGAGCATGGGTCCATAGAAGGCAGGATGGTGGGAGGGGGTGGTAGGGGATTTCACCTCAGGGTATGTTCGTAGGGTTACTTTTTATTATGTGGTACTTGGGTAGGATAGGTACACATTGGAATGGGTTTATTTGATAACGAATGGGTAACCATGAATACATTGTTAAACTTTTCTAATGCAGAAATGGTGTTCAGTAATTTTGAGAATTATGTACAATAGTTTGGACATAGTGAAAATGGCGTACAATAATTTAGACGATGTGAGAATAGTTCATGGTAATTTGGTGAATATGAGAATGTTATACAGTAAATTGGACGATTTGAGAATGGTGCACAATTAATTGGACAATATGAAAATGGCGTACATTAATTTGGACAATATGAGAGTGGTGTACACTGAATTGGACAATATGAGAATGGTTTAGATAAATTGGACAATTTGAGAATGGTGTACAGAAATCTTGATAAATTGGACAGTGTAAGAATGTTGTTCAGTAATTTTCACAATGGGAAGTTCCACTGTCAGTGGCCGAGTTGCAATGTCATGACTGAAAAAAAAAGTTTAAACATAAGCACTTTGGATGTCGGAGATTTTCCTATTGGATGAACTCAAGGATTGGAGGCTGTGGTTTATCTAAGCAACTTGTTATTTTCTTAAACTTTAAAAGTGACACAGATCAGTCAAAAGTGGGGGGGGGGGGGGGGGGGAATGGATGCGGAACGCGACATCACCCAAGGGAATGGCAACGAGTTGGAAAATATACTTTAATAAGTCTGAATCTGGCTTTCTGTAGTTAAATATCTCACTGAGGTTATATTTGTATGTGTATGGATGGATGGATGGATGGATGGATATATATATATATATATATATATATATATATATATATATATATATATATATATATATATATATATATATATATATATATATATATATATATATATATATATAGATGGGTGTGTGTGTACGTGGGTGTGCGTATGTGTTTGTGTGTATGTGTGAGTGTGAATAAGCATGGAATTATACTTGTCTGCTTACCACTTCCCACTAGTTTGTTGGTAAATTTCCTGGCCACTAGAGTTGCCAATGGCAACAAAAAAGAATAGCCAATGGGGAAACGTCTTTTTACACTAACAACAGAGTCGCCAAATGAAACGTAAATCCCGCGTCCTGATTGGTTGAAATCTAGGTGACGCTTTGACCGTTGGCTTTAAATCTTCAGCGGGTCCGAAAAAAATTGCTGAACTTTTTATCACACTGGTTTACTACACGAAAAGCGAATTACTTGTAATGGATCCATTTGTCTTTGTTGGGAATTATACTGTATTCCGTTGTTTATAATGTTATTTACTTACCAAGGACTAGTATAAAAAATACAACTCCTGATGTTTATGTACTAGTTTTTGTGTGTTTCTTCTGACAAGAGTTACTGCTAAGGATTGTGTTTTAAAGGTCTTGTCCGGTGCCTACTTTTTCGTGCTTCAGTTTGCTACATTTATTATATACGCTCTGCGACGGAGAAAATTATGTGTAGATTTCACACTAAAAAATTCAAATGTTACAAATTGTTCTAAAACAAAAAATAATTTTTCTTGTTTCCGCGTTAAAGTTTTCAACTAGAACTTCGTACATATGTTTTTAATTACAAAAATATTTTTTAAAAGGATATAGCCTACCAGTTTTAATGATCCGTTCAAAACCGATTTAATTTCCTTTTTTTTTTAACTAGATGCCGTGGCATAAATATTTTTAAAAACATTTTAATAGACTTATATTGGAATGTAATAAATAATACTGAGTTAGCTGTATTAAAAAAGCTGGTTTTTTTTTAAATTATTCTATTCAAAACTTAGTTATATTAATTAATGTTATATTAATATAAAAAGTCTCTTTTACATGATGGATACATTATCATTTTTTTCATCCAGGAAGATTGTCTTCAGCTGATTGAATAACTACACCAAGAAACAAATTACGATTAACTGAACAGCCGATCCTACACTATTCTCAACGACACTGTCGTTGAGTGGCTTATCAACAGTGTCGGTATATAATAACGCTATAGATTTTTTCTCATTTGATTCTGTCGTTGAGACTCTAATTATAGTTATAAACTGTAAAAACGAGCTAACGGAATAAAACCATTTCGATTAATTAATCGCTTAAAATATTTAATATAAGAAAAATTAAACAACCATTCATTTTACAGAGCTAATAATAATTAATATTATAAAAAATGTATCTTCTGTCTTTAAAATTGAAAATTAAATTATTTTTAGCAATATAAATTAATACAGTGGATTGCTGAATTTAATTATGATCATAGTTATGATTAATTTTAGAGATTGTATGATTAATTTATACACAATTTAGAATTACAGAATATTGATTATTCGGTATAGAAAACATTAGGGTAGAGATTACTAAACGATATAATATAGGATTATGTAATATAGAATATATTAGTATATTATTATAGAATCTAGGCTATACAACAAGTAATACATGATATGATTGCAAAATAGAAAAAATACATAATATAAAGGCCCATTTTTTAATCGAATTTAAGACTCATTTCGTTTACAATATGTTATTACAAATATAAAATTGCAGAATACGTAATAGCTATTTTTATCGAATTTATACATAGAATGTGCTATATAATCTTAAGAACATGATTATGTAGTGGCGTAGGTACAAGGTGTGCCAAGGGGCTATACCCCCCCCCCGATATATATATATATATATATATATATATATATATATATATATATATATATATATATATATATATATACATATTTACTGTACTCAAGTAGTACCCCTAACCAGAGGCGTCACAAGGTTGGGGGGGGGGCGGGGCTGAGGACCGCGCAAGGTGGCAAAATTTCGGGGGTGACACCATGGCGAAAAATAGCAAAATATATAGAAGAAGTAAGCATTTTGCCAGTTCAATAAATGACTAATGAGAGTTAACTGTACTAATAACTGACTGCAGATAAAAAAAAAAATACAATTAACTGTGCACGTTTAAAAACTATCATTCAGGGGGGGGGGGTGAGGGGAGATGACACAAACTGCAAAATGTACAGGTGAATACATGCTTGTTGAATTTTTGGATAACAGATTTGCTAAGCGACGACCGGAGAGAGGCTGGTACCAAAATCTAATAATATACGATGAAAACGATGCTTTTTTTCACATGAATTAATAGGTGGATTATGTGCAAAATTTGACGCCATTGGGGAAAATAGGAAGTCACCAAATGTAGCTATATATATATATATATATATATATATATATATATATATATATATATATATATATATATATATATATATATATATATATATATATATATATATATGCATATGTAGAATTATTTATATTTCTCTCTATGTATATATATAATGAAGTTTTGCTTGTTTGTTTGTGGGTTTGTTTATGTCCTCTATGCAGCACTACACCTTTCATCCTATGGCCATGCAACTTAAGTTAAGAATACCACTGGATATATTTCACAAGCACGGTGCCCCAGCAGGGCGCGAATCGATTCTATATATAGATCCCTATATAGGGTATATATACGTAAAAGTAGATTGCGGTTTAATCCCGTTCATCCGCTCGCCATAAAACTTCAGGGGAGGTTATTTTTTTTTTATTTTAACAGGGCGGCGCTTCTGGAGGGTGCAATTTTTCTCTACACAGTTTGTAAAAAACAAAACGGATGCTGTTTGACATCGTTTATCTGAGTGCCGTTAAACTTTCGAGAGTTAATGAAAACACTCACGAGAAGGTTTCTGCGAAAACAAAAATTAAAATTTATTATGGGCGTTTCCCTGGAGGGTGCGATTTTTGTTAATGAACGGCTTGGCGCCTGAAAATCCAGGGCGGCGATATTAAAACTGCATGGGGGCTAAGGTAAAAAAGCAACAACAGGCGCAGCCGCCGGCGCCCCGGATATTACGTAACCCGAAGCGCCCCGTGCTACCATGTGAACACTATGACGCCTACGTTCGTTTTTTTTTAAATTTATACACTAAAGACACGATGGGCGACAATAATTTTTGACTATATGGAATCAGGCGCGTCTGCCGGCGCCCCGGCAGGAAGCGATTTGGCGCCCTGAGATATCCTAAGGTTGTGTTAAAGAGCACTCTACAATATTGACCCTGTGGCACACGACATTCGATGACAATTCGTTTGACCCGATGCGCCACTGGCTTCGGGAGGAACACTATGAGTTTTAAAAGAGCGCCCTACAGTAGGGAAATTTTTTGTCTACTGCACCACTGGCATGTGGTCTAGCGCCCCTGTGTGGGTCCCTTATAAGCACTATTGCGCCTACGTTCGTTTTAAAGAGTGCGATACATTATGGATACAATGGGCTACTGTGTGCGGTAGAATTTGCGCCTCAACAACTATGATGAAAGCAATATAACACCGGCTTTGATTACATTTAAATTGTTTAGATTTAGAAATCAATGTCAAGCGTAAAAAAATACGTGATTGCTAATGTAATTATGGAATCCTCTTAAAATATTGCGTCAGTCTGTCTTCTGAGACCGCAGCAACGCGCGGGACGGGTACGCTGGTTTAATATATATTTCTTCTATATAAATAATTCTCTTCATGGATACCATAGAAAACACCAAGCTGTAAGCGCCCCTAGCAGCCCCCTCTCTTTCTCTCTATCCCTACCACCCCCATCCCTGCATGGTCTGGTGAGCTGTGGTTCAAGCTAAATGTTTACAATCGTAGAGCCGGGTTTAGTGACAGCTATTAGGGGCAGATAATTTAGTTTGAAACGATTTTAAACTTAGTGGAGGTAGCTCAGAGGGGGCTGCTTTCACGAGGAGGGGGGGGGGGTAGGATTTTTGGGAAAGGAGGGTGGGGAGGGGGGGGGGGTTATCGTCCTTAACGAGCTACTGATAGTGTTTTAAAGCAAATATTTTCAGTGGCAGCATTGTTACTGTCAAATTCACAAATTATGAATTACTGAATAGTAGAAAATGAAACAACTAAATAGCGGCGTATGATAGCGGCTCGTAAAATATAAAACACAATGTAAATACCTTTGTTATACCTACGGAAAATAATAATATGTAACATGGATTCCTGAAATTTTGCGCTGCTTTAATTTTTAACGTTGGGATCCTTCATCAACATCCATACTCTCCTTTAGTATGTTCAGGCTTTTTTTTTTCATTTATGGGAAGGGATGATCGGAAAGTGTGACGACACATTTTTGCTTTCATCCGTTATTTCGGGCTTTAAAAGATTGCTTTTGGTATTAATTTATTTATTAACTCAATGTTTATCGAGGTCAGTACATATTATAATAAACCGGGAGTGATCTCCCCTAAACTTTCTCGAATATTCTAATATAACACTACGGGGAATGGCAACTCGGGATATAGACATGATTTTTAATCCATTTTAAATACTTAAACTTTTTAAAATAGAATAAAACCTCGTAGAAAAAAGAATTGCACACCAAGTGAACGTCAAATAAAGATGTGCATAATAGTGCGCAACATTATTAGTACTTTATAAATTTACGTGCGTTTTTTGAGAAATCGGAAATAGCGTAAATTAGTACTTCCTGTCAACGGAAATTACTCAAAATTTGACAGAAGGTAGAGAATTAGATCTTTTACTTACATGTGAAATTTCATTTATCTATCTGCAATAGTACTCAAGTTATAGGCTTTTGAAAAATTCAAAGTAGAAAAAGTACCACTTTCGGTTATCGGAAATCACTCAAAAGTTTATACGGATCTATGATTTTGATAAAATACTTATATATGAAATTTCATCAACCTAGCTGTAACGGTACTCAAGTTATCGTGTTTACACACAGACACACACAGACACAGACATACGGACAAGATTGCAAAATTATGTTTTTCCGTATCAGTGAGGTGTAAAACGTCGAGATTTGTAAAATCTCGATTTTTTTTTTTTGCACGATTACAAGACTTTCTCTATACTTCGTATATACGAGAAAGTAAAAATGCAGTTTCAGGGGAACGGCGGAGGGGGTTATGTGTTGAGGTGTAGTGTTTTTAAAGAGAGTGGTGGGGGGGAGGGAAGCGAAGATCTGGCTTTTTGTGAAAATTTGTTACAATTAGAGAAGGGGGGTTTGGTGCAAAATCGTCTGAAGAGTGAGTCGTGGTTAATGGGTGACCACTTTATGATTGTATATTGACGTCACCATCATTTTGGGCGGTGGCTTTATGTGACGATATGTAACGAGAAAAAAGAGGGTTGAGTTAATGGCGTAGCATTTATTTTGCATTTTTTAAGGATACAAATAATAAAAAGACTGCTTATTTTGTTTTACATGTGTGACGACATTGTGTTAACCAAATGTATTGAATAGTAGGACTTACAGATTATTAGTTCTCTCCCCCCTGAAGCAATTACCCCCTGTCATTTACCCCCCGCCAAGGAGGACATCTCCCCCCCCCCCACGCACACACCTCTTAAGGTACAGCTGGGGTTAGGGTTATGGTTAGGGTTACGGCTAGGGTTAGGGTTTGGGTTAGCGTTAGGGCTAGGGTTAGAGTTAGGGTTAGCGTTCTGGCTAAGGTTAAGATTATGGTTAGGGTTACGGCTAGGGTTAGGATTAGCGTTAGGGCTAGGGTTAGAGTTAGGGTTAGAGTTTGGGCTAGGGCTAGCGTTTGTGCTAAGGTTAGGGTTATGGTTAGGGTTAGCGTTAGAGTTAGGGCTAGGGTTAGAGTTAGGGCTAGAGTTAGGGTTAGCGTTCGGGCTAAGGTTAGGGTTAGCGTTAGGGCTAAGGTTAGGGCTAGGGTTAGATTCAGAATTAGAGTTAGTGTTATGGTCAGGGTTAGGATTAAGGTTAGGATTAGGGTTAGTGTTATGGTCAAGGTTAGGCTGAAACCTAAGTCTAGAGTTGGTTTTGGTTATGTGTTAAGTTTTAGGCTGAGGTGAATGCTTAGGGTTTGGTCATTTTTTTATCGATTAGGATTAAGGAAATACATAGGTATAGAGTTTGAGTTAGGATCATAACTTGAGGCCGGGGGGGGGGGGGATTCTCCAGGGGGGTTATTGACAAGGGGTAATTGCCCCGGGGGGTAAATACGGGAGGGGGGGGGGTCTCCTCCGGGGTGGGGGTAATGTCATGTAGCCAGGTCCACTATTAGAAAGCCAAGATTCCAAACTGTGTAGCCTTATGTATGTAGGTAATCTAATCTCATACAAGTTCTTGAAAGCAACATCAAAGACGAGAAATAAAAAGAGCCATCGTTGTCGGCTTATTTAACAGGGAAGTCTTAGTCTAAATCAATCCACGACAATGTCTTTAAGACAATAAACCTTAACTTTGCTTGAAATAACAATATCGTTCTTCATTCAGTCAAACTCAACATTATGGCTTCACTGAACTTTGTCATTGAAATGCATGTGTAGTTTGAAATGTGTGTCCAGAGGCGTAGCGACCCTTCCCGGCGCCCGGGGACATACTGTCAATTTGGCGCCCCCCTCGGGAGCAAATTTTCGATTTGCACCCCCCCCTCGAACTTTTCATTTGCACCCCCCCCTCAAACTTTCGATTTGCACCCCCCCCCCCTCGAACTTTTCATTTGCACCCCCCCTCAAACTTTCAATTTGGCGCCCCCCCCCCTAAGGTCGGCGCCCGGGGACATATGTCCCCCCCCCCGCCCCCCCCCCCCCCCCCCCCCTCGCTACGCCTCTGTGTGTGTCTGTTAAAATTGTACAGTTGATACCGAATATATCCAGCCTTTTTCTTCTTCATTCAGCTGCTTTTCTTTCTGGATTTCTTTTCTTATCTTTTGTCAATCCAAGAACAAGTGTTGTATCCCCAAGATAGGTTGCTATCCCCAACTATAGAGCCTCATCTACACGGGAGATTGAACTCAGGACTTCTCGGTTTAGCAACCACGAACTTTACAAGTTCTTGATTTTGGTATTGGCGTGTCAGTTTTCTTCTTTATTTAGTCGACATCTAAAGTTAAACAAAAACAGTTGCCTACCTCAGCAAAAATCAATGTAGGCCAATTATGGCCAGTGTAGCAATTAGCAACATCAAAGTTGATTTGGATTCCATGCAACACTCATTCCATACTTCTCTAGTGTGGAGGTCTTGCTTATTAATATTATCCTGTTTGTTTGATACTTTTCTTTAACTTAATAATATTAACCATAGACACTTTTTGCCTGGAGTACAAACTGGGTCACAGTATTCTCTGGTAAACAATTAAGTTCTTTTCCAAATATATGCTCAGCTAATAGAAACAGCATTCCTAGATTATTATTTTTTTTTTTGTTTTTTTTTTTTTAAAAGGGCTTCAGCTGTTTTAATGTCAACTTGTGCTGGGAATACTATAACTACATACAACCCTTTTCAGCTTTCAATCACTTGCATCTTATGTACAAAGTAAGAAAACCAAATACATCAAATTTTGAGAAATAATTTATTTATGAAACAATTGCATATAATTATAAAGCCAAACATTAATATATCAAGATTATTGCAATTATCACCATTTGCAGATTCTTGTTTAACTATGGTAGATGGAAGTATTAGTTGCCTTTTACATCACTTTTCACTTCCTGAAACAAAACAAAATGATTTTCTTAATCATCCATCTGAAATAATAAAATTAGCAAAAAAAAAAAATCTTTAGTTTAAATTAGTTTAAAACATCAAAACAAAACAAGAAAAAAGTGATTGAATAAGATGAATCATGGCATAGATATCTATAAAATTTTGCTTTAGTGATAAAGGGGGAAAAATTTAAGTTATTTTAAGTGAAACATAAGCTAGAGAAATAAACTATTAGGCCTAATTTAAATAATTTAATTCCTTTCTCCCAAAACACTACATGTATCCTTAAAAAAAGAAAACTTAAAATTTATCAATATTTACCTTGTGTATAAACTCTTCTGTACATCTACTGTATCAGCTTGACGCTCATTAGGTATGCCTAGTTCCTGTTGAGCAGTTAAGACAGATTAAGTAAATAATTCAAATTTGTAAGACAAACCACTAAATGATACTGTTTTATATATATATATATATATATATATATATATATATATATATATATATATATATATATAGGCCTATATATATATATATATATATATATATATATATATATATATATATATATATATATATATATATCCTTCCTGCAAATCAGCATATTTTGCAAAACAAATATTTAAAAAAATACATAATGATATTGTATCAATCATCACCACTGACTTGGTTTTACTAGGTAAAATATTTTTTTAAATACAATATTTATACAAATAAAAATCTATCTCAATCAACATGTTCAAAATAAACCAAAGCAAACTTGTGATAACTTACCTGATTAATGTTTGAGAGGATTCACCCAGTTCTCGCCACTGAAGCAGATTAGATGCATGTGTTATTACACTTGTGATATACTGATTGCCATTTTGTGTACTTTTAGTCCTGGAGATCTATGTTGTAGGCATAGACTGTTAAACCTGGATAGTAATATTATAGAAGTAAATTATATCTAGTATAATATAAATATTTTAAAATATAAATGACACTAAATTATATTTATCATTATTGGAAATAAAAATGGTACAATTAAGTTATAAAAAAACAAATTATAAAATTTAAAGCAGCTTATTAATAATTGTCATACCTTTTCCTACTTTTATGTCAAATGTAAGAGGTAATAGAGAAAGAACATCTTGTGTCATTTAGTATGCTGTAGTCTTTTTACTGGTAAAAATCAGATCTTCCCTTTTTTTTGGATGAACCTGTAAAAGAGAAATTACAACATGGATAAACACAATGAATATCATATCTAATCCTCAACTAGTTATCACCCCAATCCTAACCTCATTTTTTAAAACCAATTTCTAAATATGTTTTCAGAACAAATGTATGTTAAGTCTACCTATTTTAATGTTCAGAATACTAATATTTATCAAAACTACCTCCAGTTGAAATTCAAGATACCTTTATAAAAAGTTATTATGACTTTAACTTTGTGTAGTTGTTATTTAGGCTATTTGTTTAATTTATATTATTTAAATTAATATTTCATGCCTTGTTTTAAAAAGATCTACAAGTCTACTTTTGATTTTATGGTATAATCTGATAAAAATTAGGCTGCTACATCTGAAAACTAAGGTCAATGCAAAGACTTCCAAATTAACGATAAGTAGGCTTGTATAGATATTGTATATAATTACTAGCCCAATAGTATTACTCTACGACCAATGTATAGGACTTAATGTATCAGACCTAATTCCTATAATTAGGCCTACTAATTATTAAATAATTAATAGATCTAACAGTAGGATAATTACAATTATGGGCCTTAGCTGACATAGAGAGCTGAATACTTAACTAAACATTTTTAAAAATTATAGTAAGCTAAGTGAGTTGAATTATTTTATTTAGATAGGCCTAGGCTATAATATACTCTATAGCAGTCTATAGTGATAGTCGCAGAGTAGCGTATATCATAATAATTTCAAATTAAATCTATAAGCAACATTAAGCCTCTGCCTTGTTGCCTAATTAACTAATTAAAAACTAAAGCCTATTAAGCCTTTTCCTAATAAGCCTTTGGCCTAATTTAAATAACAGCCTATAGGCCCTATAATATATAAATAGGCTAAACTACTTGTAAGACCTAATCGACTAATGACTTAGAGAGTGCTAGGCCCCTTTCCGATATTATATAATTATAATAATTGCTTGATCAATATCATAATATCTAACACTGATTACATTAATTTACATAAGGCTATACCATCTTAACTATGACTAATACTTTTTCTACTAATAAAATAGGCTATCTCTAGTTTAAACTTAGGCCTAATAGTAATTAGTAATTATAATTAAGTAGGCCATTTTATGACATTTATAAAATTTTTAGTAGATGGCCGAACCTTAAATTTAAATACTAAAATAGATTTAGCATACTATGCCTATTGTTGGTCTAATTAATAATTTATTTTTCATTTAGAATTTTAGATCTCCAAAAGATAGGCCTAGGTCCTAAATAAATTATTTTTATTTTATTGAGCCCGCCTTAATGTATAAGATGTGATCTGTTTTTTTAATAAAAATAACCCTACACAATACTAGTGATTTAACTAATATCTAGTACTACTTTAGGCCTATTTAATTATTTATTAGTAGGCTGAATAAAATCTAAAGCTATAAGGCCTACTTTATTACTATATTTGCCTATTATTCTATAATTAATTTATGTTTTCTTTCAATACATAGTAGATCCTGTGGTACCTCAACATTCTAGTGCCTCGACATACCAGATTTTTTAAATACGAGCAGTTGAGCGAGTAATATTTCGCTTTGAGTTACGCGCAAAATTTGAGATACCGTATTTCACAGTTCATGTAAAAGAAATACCCCCAAAAAGATGCAAATGATTATTTATCGCAGCTATTTAATTATAATAATAAGCGTCTTACTCATATTTGCAGCATTATGAAAGGGAGAAAGAAATAAACTTCCTAAACAAGTTTTATTTTAAGCTACCAGCACATGAAAGTGACTTAAATTAAGCATGGCAAAAAAGAAGAGAAAAGCTGTCACGAAAATTAAGCTAACGTAATAATTTTATTTAGTATTTAGGCCTTACGTTTAAGTCTTAAGTGCAACAATGCTCAGTGAATTTTAGCCATTAATGGCATTAAGTTTAGGAATGATGTGTACTCTCAGTACTTGTGTAGCTTTAACTTTAGTATATTTTTAATATTTTTTAGACCTAAGCCTAATCTTGTAGATATAGATCTACAAACAATTTGAAAATAGAAGAGATTTAAAATTGAGTAGATCTAGATACTAAATGCTAAAGGACAGCTATGCCACAGAAATAATTATCTTTCTATCTAGTCAATCTAGACTAGTGACTAGATCTAGCTAGTGCTACTGAAAAATTACTAGATTTTCTAGATCTAGATTCTATCATTTACTTTCGACGCACTAGGCATACTTTTAACTTTTTCTCTCTAGTCAATAATGTAGATTTCTAGATCTAAATGTAAATCCTGATCTTGTAGATTTGATTTACGTAGGTTTTACATCAGTGTAAATCGTTGATCAAGTAGATCTAGTCTAGATCTGGACTAGCTCTCGTCAAAACAAAATGGCTGGAATATTAGCTTCAAAACACCTACAGTTTATGCTTTCCTAATTGTGGAGAGCATGTTTAATTATTGTTTTATTTTCAACGACAGTGTTGACTGAGAAACCACCAAAGGGTTTTATTCTCAGCGACACAGTCGGAGAGAGGCTCAACGATTCTGTCGTTGAGATGATCCGCATGGGGTGAACTGAAACTATATTACAAAATCGCATCGCTCTGTGAAACACTAGTTGTAAACATTGTCTGGATTACCGCCCCTGAGCTGGTCTGAAACAAAATGAGAACCGATGAATTATGGGAAATGGAAGTGGTAAGTTTGTTTCGTTTTCGTCTTTTTTTTTTAACTAGCTCTTTTTCATTGTAAAAAAAAGGGCTACCTGGTTCCGTAAATGATGAACGTTAAGGTTCAAGTTGTATTTTGTAAAACTGATTTTAAAACTTGCTTAATTAAAAAATTATGTATGTAGTTAGAATTTTTTTTTTGAAAATGTTAATATTTTGGTATGTGTTTCCTCACTATTGTCAAGTGCCAAATACTTTCACTTTAACTCTTCAACCATGCATACCAAACGAAATAAATCTATTTCGCGATATAATATTGTAGGGTGTTTAAATGTATCGACAAGTATTATAGTAACCCCACCTATCAGGACGAACTGAAATGACCCCCCCCCCCCTACACACACCTGCTGTGACTGACCAGATTGACCCCCGCCTGTTTAGACCCATGATCAGTCTCTCCAATTTTTATAGGCGTCGGTAATAAAAAGAAATCCTTGATGATTTTTTTTGTTTTATATATAAAGGGACGTAACAATGTTTTAAAACCTTGTAACAAGATAACTCAGTGGCGTCCCTTACATTTATCAACCTGACCTAGCCATTTCTAACTAGCTTACGTAGTCTAGTGTAAGAACAGCGAAAAGTTTAATATGAATGCTCAATGTAATAATGTAAAAAAAAATACGGCAAAAGTAGTTTTACGAGTGAGGCGTACCGTGAAAATAAATGTATTTGGTAACCCCTGACCTTACTTAATTAGTTGCTAGAACTGTTTGTTTACATGGGTTTTAGCTGTAGGGTCTGCTATATGTCTATGTAAGGCCATTGAACTGCAATTCTGTAAACATGCGCCGGCTCTGTGGTAAGATTATGTCTATGTGTCACCATTAGGAGTAGAATGCTGCTTGTGTATCACCATTAGGGTAAGTTGGTGTAAGATTTAATTCGTGTGTCACTACTGGGAACACATATTACCATTGGAGTAAAATTCACCACGAGTAAGATTATGCTCGTGTATCACCATTGGTCACCATTTGCGTAAGATTTAATTCGTGTGTCACTACTGGGATAATACATCATCAGTGTGTCACCATTAGAGTAAAATTCAGCTCGAGTAAGACTACACTCGTGTATCAGTATTGGTCACCATAGGTGTAAGATTTAATTCGTGTGTCACTACTGGGATAATACATCATCAGTGTGTCACCATTAGAGTAAAATTCAGCTCGAGTAAGACTACACTCGTGTATCAGTATTGGTCACCATAGGTGTAAGATTTAATTCGTGTGTCACTACTGGGATAATACATCATCAGTGTGTCACCATTAGAGTAAAATTCAGCTCGAGTAAGACTACACTCGTGTATCAGTATTGGTCACCATAGGTGTAAGATTTAATTCGTGTGTCACTACTGGGATAATACATCATCAGTGTGTCACCATTAGAGTAAAATTCAGCTCGAGTAAGACTACACTCGTGTATCAGTATTGGTCACCATAGGTGTAAGATTTAATTCGTGTGTCACTACTGGGATAATACATCATCAGTGTGTCACCATTAGAGTAAAATTCAGCTCGAGTAAGACTACACTCGTGTATCAGTATTGGTCACCATAGGTGTAAGATTTAATTCGTGTGTCACTACTGGGATAATACATCATCAGTGTGTCACCATTAGAGTAAAATTCAGCTCGAGTAAGACTACACTCGTGTATCAGTATTGGTCACCATAGGTGTAAGATTTAATTCGTGTGTCACTACTGGGATAAAACATCATCAGTGTGTCACCATTAGAGTAAAATTCAGCTCGAGTAAGACTACACTCGTGTATCAGTATTGGTCACCATAGGTGTAAGATTTAATTCGTGTGTCACTACTGGGATAATACATCACCAGTGTGTCACCATTAGAGTAAGATTCACCACAGCTTGTGCCGATTTATCACCACTGTGGGTAAGATTTTGCTAGTGTACTAATTCTGGGGTAAAGTTCTGCTCTTTTGGGTAACCTTCTTCCCACGTGTGTAACACGATTGAGTTAACTCAGCTAAAACGAGTATCGCGACAAACTTCATTAAACAAGCTCCCCTCTCCCCCCCCCCCCCCCCATCATCGTGACGACACGTGTGAGTCTTGATATGATACGGTTGTGGAAGCGGTCAAGCAAATGTGATGCTGTGTGGTTTGTGTCTACTTGTTTGTGTGGGTACGAGAGTGATTATGTGTGTGCGGGTCTAAGTGTTCTTTTGTGTAGTGTGTAGTCTTATGTGTGTTCAGCATTAACACACCACCATCGCACATGCCTTCGCTACCATACAGAATTCATCCCCCCCCCCTTCCCTTCCACAATTATATAAAAATCCTTTTAAAAACCTGAAATACATCACTCCTTAAAACCGCTTGGTCATGGAGCGTTAATTAACTTAATTTTTTACATGCTAATTAACTATCCATGACAAGACATTAGTTAAAAACCCAGACTAATCGATGTGACGTCAAGCTTCGCCATTCTTCATTGTTTTATTTTAGAAAAGAAATAGTTAGACAAGTATAATATGTTATATATAAATAAATAAAAAAAAATAATATATACATATATATATATATGTATATATATATATATATATATATATATATATATATATATATATATATATATATATATATATGTATATATATATATATATATATATATATATATATATATATATATATATATATATATATATATATATATATATATATATATAAAGAGCCTAAATTTCAATTGTCCTGTTAACCTAATGCGATATCAGGTACAAGTGTCAAGCTTTCTTTATACTGACAAAGAAAATTACTATTTTATGCTCCAGGTCTAAAATTAATAACTGCTTGTTTAAAATCTGATAGAACTAGATCTAGTTACGGACATGAAGTCGTGTTTAACTCTCCGTACCAGAGCTGAACATATGTTTATCCTATGCTCTCTTCTATAGTCGACATATGATAGCGAGATATTGACCTGTGTCTGTGACCTTAAACAAATTTCGAATCCGTCTGAGTTTAAAATGTATGTCGTTTTTTAGCAAATAGTTTACAACCAAATTTTTTTCCAAGTTGTTGGCGGACGTTGTTTGAAAGGTTTTTAGTTCCTATAGATTTTAGTAAGAATACCTGTTTTTATTTTTCGCGGTTTCTTTCTTTTGTCAGACCCGCCGCCCCCCCCCCCCCCCCTTCCCCCACCCCTTCTCCGCGGCCCACTCCTTTTTACCTGTTGTAAAGATATGCACATTTTTGTCAAGCTATGTACGTTTTTGTAATTATACGAACATGTTGTAAAGATATAAACTCTTTTGTAAAGATATGCACATTTTTTGTCAAGCTATAAACATGTGTGTATAGATATTGTAAAGACAAGAACACGTGTGTAATCTCTTGTAGACTAAACTATTTAGCTTGTATTGTTTACATAACAACCACAACACGTTGATCAGGAGATATAATTACTTTTATAACTTTATGGAACTGGGTGGGGGGGGGGCTAATATCTAAAGTTCTAAACAAAAAAATAGACCAAGGGGTACGAGTTAAAAAAGGTTGCGAAAATCGCCCTACTTTCTAAAGATAGTCGCTCTTCCCAGAGGTGTTATTCCCAGTTGCTACGACCACTATATACTCCATCATTCCATCATTTTTACGCGGCTTGCTGCAAAATAAAAGAAAATTAAAATTAATTTACGGAAACCCTGTTTGCTAAATTGTATATACTCTAAGGTAACAAACTAAACCCTAAGTTAATGATAAGTGATGCATGTTTTGGTCATGAGAATGTTTGGCCTATTGAACTCCACTTAGTTGTATCGACGCCCCTGAGTAGAATGGATATGATTTGTGCACATCTTGCTGGGGCTAAGGTCGTTTACCGATATAGGTGAAATGACGTGGAGAATTTTTAAATCTGGGACACTTAAAAACTAGGACGACATTGTGTTTTGTATGATAAGCATAGGGGTAGTAGTGGATCAATCTTGAGAGGGGTCCCTTGTTACATTGTATCGTTTGTTTGTTTGTTTGTTTGTTTGTTTGTTTGTTTGTTTGTTTGTTTGTTTGTTTGTTTGTTTGTTTGTTTGTTTGTTGGTTTGTTTGTTTGTTTGTTTGTTTGTTTGTTTGTTTGTTTGTTTGTTTGTTTGTTTGTTTGTTTGTTTGTTTGTTTGTTTGTTTGTTTGTTTGTTTGTTTGTTTGTTTGTTTTTAAAAGGGATCGATAGTGGATCAATCTTGGACAGGGCCCTTTGTTGTACTGCACTGTGATACGAGACAGGGGGTGGGGATACTATTGAGTGAGGCCCCTAGTCTGACAAATATTACTGGGGACTGGGACTATTATAGCAGTCTTTATATTTTGTTATAGGTTATAAAGTCATACAATACGGCTGCTGAAAGTAGGGGTCCTCGAACTAATGCCAGGTTAGCCCCGGACTTTAATCCGCCCCCCCCCCCCCCCCCGTATGGTGGAATTTCAATTATTTAATTTCCACCAATAACTGACTGATTAACAAGATAATTATTGAAAAGTACAGTTTGATTTAAGCTGCCCCACATATGAGTTGTTTAATATCCAATACAAACGTTATTCACATAGTTAAGTAAGTCCTTCAGATAAGCCGACCAGTCAAAAACATTGCAGGACATTTAACCTCAAATGCCGGTCAATATTACAAAAAGACAACCATTATTTGGATTTTTTTGGCACTGCTATATAGATCTATACAACATTTAAGGTGATGCTATTTTATTTAAAAGTTTTAGGTGAAATATTTGTTGTTTTTCAATTTAGCTGATTCTAATGGAGTCGTGTTGTCGAAACAGATATGTTCTAATTTCACGACTATCTAAACTAATATGCAAATAATTTTTGCTCTAATTACAATTAATATTGTAAAAAAAAATATAGGGACGTAATTAATTGTTTCACCGGTTATTCTAACTTCCATCCAGGTAAAAATTATCATGACTATTAAATGAATACTTCACCGGTTGTTCTAACTACCAGCTGCAAACGTTTATCACCGAGTACTCTAAATCGTGATACATTCTGTAATTTATCCTTCCTTCTTCCGTTTTTTTTTTAATTACACTAATTACAGACTCACGCTCATGACGTCCAGCGTCCACGGCACACGATTGTTCGTCTGATAAGCAGACGTGTCATGTTACGTCTTCAGTCACGCAGACGATCAAATATAGTCTCGCGGTATAGTAGTTTCACCACAGTATGTCTGTTCAGTCACACGTCATTTGTTGGAGATTTTTTCTGTAGTATCTGATGCAGTTTTTTTTTTCTATATCACAAATCGTAGTTAGCGCGTCAGTTGGGGGTTGAGGGTCTATTGAAAAGTAAAAGGTACTGTGAGAGATTGTCACGTATTGCGACGAGAGGTGACGAGAAGTAACGAGAAGTGACGAGATGTGACGAGAAGTGACGAAAAGTGACGAGAAGTAACGAAAAGTGACGAGAAGTAACGAGAAGTGACGAGACGTAACGAGAAGTGACGAGATGTGACGAGAAGTGACGAAAAGTGACGAGAAGTAACGAGAAGTGACGAGAAGTAACGAGAAGTGACGATATATGACGAGAAGTAACGAGAAGTGACGAGAAGTAACGAGAAGTGACGAGAAGTAACGAGAAGTGACGAGAAGTGACGATATATGACGAGAAGTAACGAGAACTGATGAGAAGTGACGTGAAGTGACGAGACGTAACGAGAAGTGACGAGATGTGACGAAAAGTGACGAGAAGTGACGAGAAGTAACGAGAAGTGACGAGAAGTAACGAGAAGTGATGATATATGACGAGAAGTAGCGAGAAGTGACGAGAAGTGACGATATATGACGAGAAGTAACGAGAAGTGATGAGAAGTGACGAGACGTAAAGAGAAGTGACAAGAATTGTGTTTAAAAATGATAATAGTTTTCATTTAAATGTAAAAAAAAAAATGTGTATGTACATGTTACTCGTTTTAACTTACATACCAAAAAAAATGGTTTATTTTAATGCTTAAAATTTCATTTCAAATCCGAGAAATGTGTTTAAAAATGCTGATTGTTTCTTGTTACATAATCCCCTCCCCCCCCCCCCCCCCCCGCCAGCCAGCGGCTTCATTTTATAACGCCTATCTTCCTATACAAGTTAGATATAATGTGAGCCGAGATGGGGGACCCTCCCCCCCCCCAACTCTAACTACACAGCTGAGTTCTGCCTTTTGTCTCGATGTTTCACGATAGGCAGATAAAGAAAAAAAAACATCTTTTTATTTTTTAAACTGTGAAAATATCCTTATGATCTATTTTTAGCATCACATAGCTACCACTAATATCCTGTTGACAAATATCTCCCCCCCCCCTACCAAACACTAGTCGCACATTCACAAAACAACCCCACCCCCTCTAGAGTCAATAAAAATCTCCGCCCCTGACTATCTCTAATGACGGTGTTAAATATTTGCCGCTAAAGACCACGTGTCTCACACGCGAGAGTGTCATCGTCTGCCAATATAGTTGTCACAGGGCCGCAGGTAGGGATAACATGTTTATGTCAATGGTGTTTGTCTATGTTTACGTCTATGTCACGGGTGTATGTGTATGTTTATGTCTATGTGACGGGTGTGTGTCTATGTATATGTAAAAGGTGTGTGTCTAACTTTATGTCTATGTCGCGTATGTGTGTCTATGTCTATGTAAAAGGTGTGTGTCTATGTTTATGTCTATGTCACGGGTGTATGTGTATATTTCTGTCTATGTTGCGGGTGTGTCTATGTTTATGTCTATATCAAGTGTTTTCTCTATGTTTATGTCTATGTCACGGGTGTGTGTCTATGTGTATACCGAGGGCATGTCATATTTATGTCAAAGTTAATCCTCTCAACATTGCACCATAAATAACTTTGCGGTGGAGCCGATTTTTTAAAAAGTTTATGTGTTTATGAGAAAGGACTGAACCTTTTCAGTCGGAGCGATTATTCCAGTGAATAAGCGAGCAACAGAACGGTAATGTGCAAGTTTAATTTAGTTTAATTAAGTGACTTGATTGGGTTTTTTTCTATGACAGGCGAGTGCCTAAAACGTCATCGAATTGAGTTGTTTTTAGCCCGAGTTTAACAAAAAAAAAACTGTTGCTGTGCTTAGTGTTGATGTTAGTGTCGTGATTAACATAGCGATACCATAATTCATCTATCTTTGAGTAGTTAAGAACTAACCACTATTGGAACCCCTATTAATTTTAGGATTAGGGTAAGCCTTATGGGTGCTCGGATAAAACCCAGCAAAATGTCTTAACAAAATAAACATACACCTACCACAAGAACTATTTAAACTTGTGAGTGACGAATTTTTAAAAATAATAATTAACTAATATCACGAGTGGATTAAAAATTGTGTATTATGTATCAAATTTATTCCAAATGTTTTTTTCGCAATTAATTTAACAGTTAGTTGTTTCATTGTAATCTGTTATTCCTAAGATAGGAATGAGTATTTTTACCAAACACATCGTTTACAGCACACACACAACCACACACACACACAACACCCACACGCGCGCTGTGACGTCATTATAGCAAGCTAGATATAGTAATTGAAAGGTTTTCTCGACTAAAATAATCAGGCTGTCTAAACTTGTATCAAATGTGTATCTTTTTTTTTTGTAACTGCCCATTGAATGCCCTTGGGTATTTTTTCTCTGTCTTTTTTTAATTTTCCGAAACAATTATAACCTTCCTTCTACCATCAGCTTTGTGATTCCTCGTCTAGAATTATTCTTGTTGCTATGGTAACTTAGTGGGCTAATAGTAATATTGTGACGGTATTGTGATTAAATTTTTGTGAGGATTGTTTACGGTTAAATCTATATCTTGTTTATAGGTAAGTGTATATCTTGTTTACGGTTTAATGTATATCCTGTTTACGGTTTATTGTATATCTTGTTTACGGTTTAATGTTAATGTTGTTTACAGTTTAATGTGTATGTTGTTTACGGTTTAATGTAAATCTACTGCACTAGAGATTCGATAGAGTAGTACATTTGAAGGAACAGTGCATATTTTGTGGCTCAATCGCATGTAGACACTACTCTTGTGATTTACTAAATGGTTTGGTTAGTGCTTAGGCTAAGGGTAGGGTTATTTTTTAGGCTCAGGTTACAGTTAGCGTTTGATACTTTAACGTTGATAAGTGTTAGGCATTTGTGCGGCTTTTTCTTTAAAATTCGTAACAAAAAAAAAAAAAAAATAGATATCATTTCTTCGTGGCCGGAATGAACAGGGACGGGGTGGTCGAATGGTAGAGCGCTCCACTACTAGCTTAAAGGTCTTAGAGTTCGGATTTTGGTCCTCATTAGAGACAGCAGGACGTAACTGAGTCCACCCAGCTCACGCTAGCGAAGGTAAAGACGGTTGGGTATAGTGCTGAACACCAGTGTTTCTTCCAGACTTTTTTTCTCCGGGGGGGGGGGGAGCACTTGTATATGTTTTCATCTGCCCTATGGATCGTAATTTCTGAAAGGGTAATAAACTTTCCATTATGGAAGTAGTATAGGCTAAAGTATGTAGTTAAATTTGGTTTTTAATACTTTTGCGTTCGGGCATGTGCTTGAGTTTGTCTTTTTATTTGGATAGCATTTCTGTACTCGTAGCCAAAGAGATAACATTAGCATTTTTTCCATGACTTGCATAAATGTAGGCCTAAATCTTGTGACAGTAAAATAAAAAAATAAAAACTTCTGTTTGCATGTAAGTTGGTTATACTAGACATATAAAGATAAAAGAGATGACTCCACCTTATGAGATAAAACTAAAGTGCTAGTCAGTATCTGGGCAGATATATCTACATTTGATGAACACAGCTGTCCAGACAAGCAACACGTCTCTAACAAATGTGTAGGCCTACTTTCTTTTTGAGTCAACAGACCTTTTAAATGTTTTTTTTTTCGACTTTAGGCCATAAGCGCAGAGGAAGTAGAGTTTTAAATTTTCAAAACTTTGATATAAAAATGTTCAGCCGACATCAATGACGAGTAATTTCATTGAAAAGGCAACCTCGTTGTACGGGCAATTTTGGCTTCTTGTCTAAAGGTCCACATTAAACGACGAGTAGATGTCGTTCTTTGTTGCAGATACGTCAAGGCACTACCCCTTGGCCACGCCGGAACATGCACTAACCCAATCCCCCCTACCCTTACACTACCAACCACTAAACCAACCTACCAATCTCACACTACCAACCTATAACCCTACCCCCAGCCACTAACACAACCTGCCCCCACACACACACACAAAACACTAACCCAACCCCAACCCCTCTACCCCTACAACACCAACCACTACTTCAACCTAACCCCCTACCCCTACACTACCAAACACTAACCAAACCCCCCCCCCCACCCCCAACACTACGCTCCACTACCTTAACCTCCCCTTTACCCCCACACTACTAACCACTAACTCAACTTGCCCCCCCCTACAATACCAACGACTAACCCAACATACCCCCCTGCCCCCACACTACCAAACACTTACCCTTCTTGCCCCCACCCCACCCCACCCTCACACTACCACGCACTGTCCCCTACCCCACACAACCAACCATTAACCCAACCTGCCCCTCTACCCCCCACACCATCACCCACTAACCCAATCTTCTCCCCTCCCCCCCCCCCCCACTACCCCACTATCATAACACACGATTACCACGCACGTCCTTGACCCTAGCCAGACTTTACCTAACGTATCACAGAATTGCCTCTTGAGAAAGTAATACACTATCAGTGCGGAGTCAAGTGTAAACATAGCACCGATGTCGGGGTCATCTACCTCTCTAGATAGGCTACCTCTCTGGGTACCATAAAAAAAAACTTCTGCCAAAAACTATTTTCAGAGTTGCACTGAAAATGTCATTTATATATATATATATATATATATATATATATATATATATATATATATATATATATATATATATATATATATACTTTAAAACACCTGTCTGAAAATGTCAACAGTTTGAAAGTGTCTACAGTACACTGTCTTTATAACGTTGTTAGACTTTGAAAAAAAAACCTTTAAAATTACATAATCATGACGAGATTTTTTTTAAATGTCTTATGTAAATATTTCACACGGTGCTCAATACAGGACCAGAGTACAACTGAGACTGTACCCCAAGTAGCAGCCATAGACAGATAACAAGTCTTTGAGATAAAGCAAACTATGTTTGAACTATGTGTCTCGGTTATTGGATAATAACACCACCACCACCACCCCTCCCCCCTCCACACACACACATACACAAACAAAACTATGCCTGCGATTCTTGTGGTCTATCGCGGCTAAACAATAGAAGCAGAGTTTCTTCCCGGCATCTCTCTGAACGAAATGAAATTTATATAATTTATATATAAAATATATACTTTTAACAGTGTCCGCCCCCCCCCCCCCTCCCGAAGAAAGTCTACTGCCCCCCCCCCCCCCGCGAGAAAAAAGTCTGTAAGAAACACTGAATAGAAGTCCTGTCTTTAATTCTCTGGAATAATTAAATATCTCATACTTTACTTCAATTACTTTACGACATACCACATCGCTGGCTTATCAACTCGAGATGTTGATATTTTCAGATTTTCATCTTGCTTTTTCTAATTATTCCAGAGGTGGATCAGTTTAATAAAGAATCTCTAGTCAGTCTCAATATAAATGCCCAAACCGTGACAATAACACAACAATGAAATTATAGTAACTAACAACACACAATTGTTTTATGAAAATTATCATTGTATTATCAATTAATTAATATATAGTAAATAACAGTTTATAAACTACATATTTAGTAATGTTTTAAACATGTAATAGATCCTGATAAATAACATTCTCAATTTATTTAGACCCAATTTTTTTATGTATTGTTCTCCTTTTCCCTTTTCACTCTTCTTGTTCTGTGTTCGGTATTTCTTTGGTTGTCCTTCTTTACCCCTGTTACTTCCCTTTACTAAATCGAGCTGCAGTCAAGCAATTTCAACCAAACTTTATAAAAAAAAATTCATAAAAAACGTTTTAATAACAAGCTTTTATGTAATGATGCACTAAAAAGTAGAAAAATAAATAACGTTATATAAATAAATAAACTGATTCTATCCCCCCCCCCCAGACGACACCGCTCAACATGACCGCCCAGGGGGAGCCAGACAAGGAGAGAGGCGACGCCAACAACAGCAACACCACGGAGCCCGACATCAAGACGGTCAGCTTCAAGAAGAAGGTGGCCATAGTCCTCAGGCAGAATGCCCTCATACTGGCCACGATGGGGGGCATTGTGCTGGGCATCAGCCTAGGGATGGGTCTTCGTGAGCTGGACATGTCCGATCAGGCCCTAATGTGGCTAGGTAGGGGCTTCTTTTCTGATCTAAAGAATTTTAGTTCGTAATCTGTTAAAAGGTGTTATTTCTTTATTCTGATTTAAATATGTCTAATGATATTTTTTATTAAATAGTTCTTAAATCTGAATGGCCATGGGAACAGAAGTTAAAAGATTGCCCGTAAAAGTTTTTGAAAACGTAATTTCTTTAAGCACTTTTGCAATGAACTAGATTTTAGAAATACTAGTATCACATTCATCTTCGACCGTTCCGCCCCTATCGCCTATGTCCCACACACCATAGCATTAAAGTAAAAATAAACTTTTATTGTTATCATACTATTTTCTATTTTCTTCCACTCACCATCCCAAATAAGAAATCTAAGTGCCGAAGTTATCTACCCAAAGATTTTACCGCATGTGTAGTTTTTGTGTTATCGCAAGATCTTACAATAGTTCTATGTGTTATTTAATTATGGTATGTGTAGTTTTATTGTGTTAAACGGAAAACTTTGCAGTAGATCTGTTTTGTTTTTTATGGTTTGTTTTGGTTTTAAAATGTTAAAATTGAAGCCAACACGACATGTGTAATTTCAATGTGTTGTTATTTTGGCATGTGTTGTTTCAATGTGTTGTAATTTTAGAATGTGTTGTTTCAATGTGTTGGTATTTTAAATGTGTAGTTTCAAAGTGTTGTTACTTTTAGCATGTGTAGTTTCAATGTGTTGTTATTTTTAGCATGTGAAGTTTCAATGTGTTGTTATTTTTAGCATGCGTAGTTTTAATGTGTTGTTATTTTTAGCATGCGTAGTTTTAATGTGTTATTTTTAGCATGCGTAGTTTTAATGTGTTGTTATTTTTAGCATGCGTAGTTTTGAATGTGTTGTTATTTTTAGCATGCGTAGTTTTAATGTGTTGTTATTTTTAGCATGCGTAGTTTTAATGTGTTGTTATTTTAGCATGCGTAGTTTTAATGTGTTGTTATTTTTAGCATGCGTAGTTTTGAATGTGTTGTTATTTTTAGCATGCGTAGTTTTAATGTGTTGTTATTTTTAGCATGCGTAGTTTTAATGTGTTGTTATTTTAGAATGTGTAGTTTATCTGAAAATGTTTCCATTTGATCACAGGTCTACCTGGAGAACTCTTCCTGCGGTGTCTGAAGGCCACTGTGGTGCCATTGGTCGTCTGCATGGTGATCACATGTAAGCTACGTCATCAAATCTTGTGCTAGTATCAGTTAGTGGATATCATCATATGAGGAGGGGGGGGGCGCGAGTGGTGTGAAGTTCATATAGTAAATTATTTATACTAAAAAAAAATATAAAATTGCGAGTGTTTAATACTACAAAAACAATACAAATTCGGGAGTGTTTAGTACTACAAATACTAAAACGTTACGGCATGCTATACAATACAAGCATCGTCTAAAAGAAAGTTATGTAACTTTTAGTCACAGATATAAAGCTTACTTATTTACAACCCATTTAACAGGAAAATTTTGCGAATAAAAATGCTGATAAAATTTGAATAGGGGTACAAAATACATAAATAGCGACCCATGCTTTTCTTTCAAGTTATTTAAGTAGTGGTAAATTCTTACCTAATTAAAGAAAACTATTTTTTTTTACTGTTTAGCGCAAGTAAAAAAAAAACCGTGTTACTAATTACGATTTTCATTATTTTTTTTAATGCTCATTTTCTGTTATCCACACCAAAACCACAGGTACAGCCACACTTGATCCCAAGAGTAACGGCAAGATCGCCGTTGTGGCGACTTTGGGATTTTTTTTAACACAAGTTTTGGGGACCCTGATCGCTGTTGTTATGTTCTACATTTTTAAACCAGGTGAGTACAGGAAGTTAAATTTATCATAAGCTACGTACTACGTGTTTAAAACAATGTGACTACAGTTTATAATAAACTCCGTGCCACATTTTCTATTTCAATTAAGAATGATTTCAATGGGTCCAACTTAATGTTTACGGTAAAATGATTAATTTAATTATAAATAATATTTAATATTAATGTTAGAAACGTTTAATTTTAATACAATTTTTTAAGTATAATTTACAAATACATTTTATTTTAATGGTAAAAATGTTTAATCGTGTTTCACAAAAATGTTTTGTTTTTAATCATAAAACTTGTCTAATTTATAAAATTGTTTACTTCTGATTGTAAAAAAAAAAGTTAATTTAATTACAATTTGGTGTATTGTCAGACCCTGGCAAGTTGTCGGATGGAAATGAAAGTTTTGACACCAACCTCAACACACAAGACGTCATCGCCGACCTCCTAAGGTAACTAATGTGATTGTTGGAGGTGGGATAATATTTGGTTTAACCATGTGCAGAACGATGTGATTGTTGGAGGTGGGATAATATTTGGTTTACTTAAGTACTGAAAGATGTGATTGTTGGAGGTGGGATAATATTTGGTTTACTTAAGTACTGAAAGATGTGATTGTGGCTGGCAGTAACAATGTCATCAAAAATTTTTTTAAATAAAAATTACGCATGTAAAAAAATATTAAAAACTAAATAAAAAATTTAAAAAAGAAATTACTTCTGTTTATGGTTCTACAGATTTAACTTTAAAGTTCAAATTTTCGAATCAATACACAAACCTTAAGACATCAAACTTTTACCTTTGAATGGTATTATTCAACACCTTTTATACACTCCTGGATAGTGATGAAAGCTAGAACTTAATGCTATTTTTTTTTTAGCTGCTTACTTTTTGTTGAGTGTTTGTGCTATTCTAGCTGTTGATAATATACGAGCTGACCCGCGACGTAGTATACGCCGCCATCTAGTTGTTTTATTTTCTGCTTATCAGCAATTCATAATTTGTGAATTCAACAATATATGGAATAGACATGGAATAGCGTATATTGTCCTTGTACTAAAGGCCTCCGCCATTGCGTGACTGTGCTCATCTTTTGAGAACTGTAGTGTATATCTCTTTATAAAGAAATATTCTTATTATACAGTTTTTGCTAAGTATGAGCTTATTTATAGAAATAAAGATTAAAAGTTTGGGGGCGGAGGAAGTTGGGTATTCAAATCTGCAGTACTTTTAATTAGAATTGTTAACTTTTTTTTTATTTTTATTTTTTAATTATGTTACTTGAAAATTATAATTGTTAAACTTTGGGAACATGTTTAAGTTTAAAATAGAATCATTAAATCAGTAGTGTAAAGCTAATATTCAATTAAAACTTTATAATTATGTTTGTGATTTTTACAGAAATATTTTCCCTGATAATGTAGTTGGTGCAGCAATATCACAGGTAACATAAAATATTACTAAAATTTAATTTATTTAAAAAACTATATACTTTTTTGCATGAATACTGTACATACCACAACAAAAATGTGCTTGAAATTTTTAAATGCGGATACTTCTATAGAGTTGTTTCCCTTAAAGGTTTTGAAGTGAAAGGTTTTTCCTACTATTCTTATTCACCATGGAGTTACATTACTACATCATCCTTACTATTTAGACATACCCCTAGGCTTGAGGTGGTAACTGTAATAAAGTACCCTAACAATCACTTTTAAAAAAGGGACAAAACTAGTTTTGTTTTTACTTTCTCGTATATACGTAGTATAGAGAAAGTATTGTAATCGTGCAAAAAAAAAATCGAGATTTTTACAAATCTCGACGTTTTACACCTCACTGATACGGAAAAATATAATTTTGCAATCTTGTCCGTATGTCTGTGTGTCTGTGTGTGTGTGTGTGTCTGTGTGTGTGTAAACACGATAACTTGAGTACCGTTACAGCTAGGTTGATGAAATTTCATATATAAGTATTTTATCAAAATCGTAGATCCGCATCAACTTTTGAGCGATTTCCGATAACCGGAAGTGGTACTTTTTCTACTTTGAATTTTTCAAAAGCCTATAACTTGAGTACTATTTCAGATAGATAAATGAAATTTCACCTGTAAGTAAAAGATCTAATTCTCTACCTTCTGTTAAATTTTGAGTAATTTCCGTTGACGGGAAGTACTAATTTACGCTATTGCCGATTTCTCAAAAACGCATCTAAATTTATAAAGTACTAATAATATTGCGCACCATTATGAACATCTTTATTCGGCGTTCGCTTGGTGCGCAATACTTTTTTCTATGAGATTCTATTCTATTTAAAAAAGTTTAAGTATTTAAAATGGATTAAAAATCATAACTAGATCTATCTCCCGAGTTCCCATCCCCTGTTGTTTTATATAAGAATATTCGAGAAAATTAGGGGAGATCACTCCCGGTTTATTTTTTTAAATAACTAAAATTTAAAAAAAAAAAACAGAAAAAATATAATACCAGCCGGCGAAGAAAATAAAAAGCAGTAGTGTTTAAAATTATTTTTTTAATATAAAATTTCATCTACGTAAAAAAATAATATAATAGCACTAAATCACAACTACCACCAACGTACCATAAACCGAGTACCATCTACAAATACACGTTGCTATAACAACCGTGTTGTCTGTTCCACCACAGTCAGTCTCGGTCTACACGAGAAAAGAAGCTCAGCAGCTGGTCAGCAACGGCACGAGCAACTCCACCGTTACCATGGTAACCATGGAGAGATCCATCGGGAAGTCGGACGGGATGAACATCTTAGGTGAGCTGTGACTTGTGAACCTTGTGGGGTAGGGGTGAGCTGGGACTTGTGAACCTTGTGGGGTAGGGGTGAGCTGGGACTTGTGAACCTTGTGGGGTAGGGGTGAGCTGGGACTTGTGGGGTAGGGGTGAGCTGGGACTTGTGGGGTAGGGGTGAGCTGGGACTCGTGGGGTAGGGGTGAGTTGGGACGTGTGAACCTTGTGGGGTAGGGGTGAGTTGGGACGTGTGGGGTAGGGGTGAGCCGGGACGTGTGAACCTTGTGGGGTAGGGGTGAGTTGGGACTTGTGGGGTAGGGGTGAGTTGGGACTTGTGGGGTAGGGGTGAGCTGGGACTTGTGGGGTAGGGGTGAGCTGGGACTTGTGGGGTAGGGGTGAGCTGGGACTTGTGGGGTAGGGGTGAGTTGGGACTTGTGGGGTAGGGGTGAGCTGGGACTTGTGGGGTAGGGGTGAGTTGGGACTTGTGGGGTAGGGGTGAGCTGGGACTTGTGGGGTAGGGGTGAGTTGGGACTTGTGGGGTAGGGGTGAGTTGGGACGTGAACCTTGTGGGGTAGGGGTGAGCTGGGACGTGAACCTTGTGGGGTAGGGGTGAGTTGGGACTTGTGGGGTAGGGGTGAGCTGGGACTTGTGGGGTAGGGGTGAGTTGGGACTTGTGGGGTAGGGGTGAGTTGGGACTTGTGGGGTAGGGGTGAGTTGGGACTTGTGGGGTAGGGGTGAGCTGGGACTTGTGGGGTAGGGGTGAGTTGGGACTTGTGGGGTAGGGGTGAGTTGGGACTTGTGGGGTAGGGGTGAGCTGGGACTTGTGGGGTAGGGGTGAGCTGGGACTTGTGGGGTAGGGGTGAGCTGGGACGTGTGGACCTTGTGGGGTAGGGGTTAGTTGGGACTCGTGGGGTAGGGGTTAGTTGGGAATTGTGAACCTTGTGGGGTAGGGGTGAGTTGGGACTCGTGGGGTAGGGGTGAGCTGGGACTTGTGAACCTTGTGGGGTAGGGGTTGAGCTGATGAGCTGAGATCAGTTTCTTCCAGGCATCTCTTCGGGGAAGCCGGAGCCCCCCCCCCCCCCTCCGAACTAAGGAAATGGAATATATATAGAAAATATATATACAGTGTCAGCCCCTTCCTGAAAATAAATAGTCCGCCCCCCTCCCCCTCAAAAAAGTGCCCCCCTGGGGTATCAGTGTGTTGAGCGTGGAAGATGTGTGAGGGACGGGGAGAAC